>NC_050576.1:339024305-339116805 GCF_011100635.1 Trichosurus vulpecula | reverse complement strand
TGGAGGCTTTTGGTGTAGGCTCTTTGACTTTGTTGACTTCTTCAGGCTGTATGTTTTGGTCTTCTTTGTCACCAAAGAAAGATTCCAAAGTCTGAGACTGAATCTGGGTGCATTTTCGCTGCCTGGCCATGTTCCCAGCCAACTTACTTGACCCTTGAGTTTTTTGTCAGGGTATGACTGCTTGTAGAGCAAAGAATACTTTGTTCCAAGCTTGAGGGGATGCGCTGTTGATTTCAGAGCTATTTCTATACAGCCAGCTCTGCCACACCAGCACTCCTCCTTCCTCAAGAACCACCAACCCAGACCTGATGCAAATTTTCAGCAGGCTCTGCACTCCTGCTGTGATCTGCCACTTAATTCCTCCCACCATGTGGGCCTGAGGCTGGAAGTAACTGCAGCTGTAGTTCTGTAGCTGCACCTCCCCCGCTGCCCCTGGGGTGGTGGCTGAACTGTGAACTCTGTCACCCGCAGTTTTTCCCACTAACCTTCTCTGTTGTCTTTGGTGTTTGTGGGTTGAGAAGTCTGGTAACTGCCACAGATCACTGATTCAGGGTGCTAGGGCCTGTTCCGCCTGGCTCCCTGTCTGGTTGGTCCTGCTGCTGCCCATGCTGAACTCCGTTCCCCTCAGCTCCCTGCAAGATAGACCTCATCCAGCAACCATCCAGGCTGTCCTGGGCCGGAGCCCTGCTTCCCTCTGCTATTTTGTGGGTTCTGCAGTTTTAGAATTTGTTCAGAGCCATTTTTTATAGGTTTTTGGAGGGATGTGGTGGGGAGCTCACACAAGTCCCTGCTTTCCAGCTGCCATCTTGGCTCTGCCCCCTGTGGTTTTGCCTTCTTAAGACCTAAAGTATTGCTGGAAAAGCAGCAGAAGCATAATCAGGGCTGAGTATGAAGGGAGATAATATTAATAAAGGCTAGCGTTTATATAGTGCTTTAAGGTTCGCAAAATACTTTACACATATTATCTCATTTTACCTTTTCAATAACCTTTGGAGCTACGTGGTATTATTATCCCTGTTTTACATAAGAGGAAACTGAGGCAAACAGGTAAAATGACTTGCCCAGGGTCATACAATCAGTAAATATCCAAGGCCAGATTTGAACTCAGGTCTTCCTGAATCCAGGCTCAGCGCTCTATCCACTGTTCCACTTAGTTGCCTAAAGATAAAACCCTGTAAAGATTTAAGAGAGAAAGAATGAAGGGCCCAGAAAACTCTTAGGGAGGGGAAGTCCTCCTTGGTCTTCCCAGTCATGTACATCTTCAAGAGAAGGAACATGGCAGGCATGACTTCTTGGTCTGGGACAGTGGAGTGGGGAAGGCCTTGGCCCACAGCAGTTTCCTTCCCACAGAAGGAGAAGTGGGAGCAGGACCCAGACATTGGCCACAAAGAGCACCGAATCTAGCCTGAGTACAGTGGTGTCCTTCTGTCAGGCTGCAGCAACCGGCTCTAACGTAAAGTTCTAATCTAGCAGCCAGGGAGAAGACATTAGTAAACCAGTCAATCAACCAACAGTCAACATTTATTAAGTGCCTACTATGTGCCAGGAACTATAAATTGAAGAAAACTCTCAATACGATAAAGTTAAAAGAATGAGTTTAAAAGAATCCAAAGATAAAATCACAGAATTTTAAAGTTAGAAGAGAACCCAGCAGAGACACAGTCCAATCCATGTACCCAAAGAATCATCACTACAAAGTGCACCCAAAAGTGGCTCTTTAGCCTCTGAACCAGCCCTTGTCAGCCATATCTTTCTGTCTGACAAAGGAAACTACCATTCTTGATTCGTATGGGTTCTGGGCTCTATTAGCTTCCTTGTGGGGGTAATTATATAATAAGAACTATTTTTTAAAATATGATATGATATGATGTAATGTAATATAATATAATAAGAACATTTTTCTGTTTCTCATTAAAAAAAGTCAAGAGTTTGTTTAAATAGTTCAACTTTGGGCCATTGTCTTCTCATCTTTTTTTCTGTCTTCCAATTTGGTATTTATTTTGGTGTTCTAAGTTCACATATAAATAGCTGAACAGCTAATTCTAAAAGGGCTCCTATGCTATTAACAGGGCGTTTTCTGTTTTTTTAAGATGTTGTCAATTTAATATTCATGTACTATTCAGTGCTCATTATATCCAGGGCCTTCTGATTCTTGAAAAAAAGTGTTCATGATCTATCGATATTAGACTTTTGAACAGCATAAAGGCTTACAACTATGTAGTTTTGGTTTTGGTTTTTGGGGTAATGGGAAGATGTTGCCCTGTAACTCATTTTATGCTTACGATACAAAATATTTTTTCTCTGGTTTTCTGAATGTTAAAACTGCCAAGTACCCTTGCTTTAATATTTTGATTGATCTGCGATTTCCATTCATGCACTCACTTCAATGGTGTCTTATCGTAACCAATCTATGCTTTCTTATCTCATATGACTCTTATCCATGTCCTCCCATAAATCTTCCTCCCACCAGGAGCCTATCCAGTAGATTGGGGCCTCTTGGATATTGTGTGAATACCAGGGAAGCATGTGAGATAACTGCACTCGGTCTTGCTACATGACCCATCCACCTTTTTTCCTGTCATACATCTCTTCGATGACGTCCTTTATGCCGCTTCCTTTTTTTCTAAACCAAGACAGCCCAGTGTTAACATAGATATTAAACAACAATAATAAAATAGTTTTTAAAACTATTAGCCTCACAGTGTGGAAAATTCCTGGAAGCCACATAAAGCAGAAACCTCTGTTAAGGTGGGAAAGATGTTAATAAATCTCTATTTGGAGCAAATTTGCCTTAGATGAAAGGTACTGTGAATAGGTGAAGGGGAATGATTTTGAGGAAGTAGTCAGAGTTCTGATGCATTGGTGGCTAGGATAAAGTCCTCTGTGATAAGCAGGCCAGTATCTTGTGTTGGGCCCAAAGCTGTAAAAGGCTGGTAAAAGGAATGGCATGAATGAACAGCTTTTCTGAAAGAGGCAACAATTTGGGCTTCCTGAGAAACTGTGAGATGCACTATAGTTTCCAGTTTATGGTTTAAAGTTTTGCTCCAGTTCATCTGTGTGAGTGTACAGGGACAGAGATATAATAGTTTTATTCTGATGTTTATGACTTGCGTAGCCTTGGACAAATCACTTAGCCTTCTTCAGACTTAGCTTCCTCACCCGTTAAATAAAGATTTAAACAACCTCTGAGATCTCTTCTAGTTCCATATCTGTTAACCCCTTTGATTTCTCTCTTGCTGTGATCTCTCTGATGATTTGCTTTATGTTGATAATTCTACAATAATGAAAAGACTCTGGATTGATAATAAGGATTATAAGAGTGAATGGGAAAAAAGCTGAAATAAAAGACAAAGAAGGAAATTAGAATACTTTGAAGAGAAGTTTAGAAGAGAAGCAGGAAAGCCTTACCCAACTAGGGCGTTGAACATTGAATGGAACAACAAAAGCAAAAGTTCATTTATTCAATGACAATAACAACAAAAAATTAAAAGACCGAAAAATTTAAACATGGGATCTGTTTTCAAAAACAAGTGACCTGAAAAACAAGACAAAAAATATTTAAGAATCTTTGTACTCTCTGAAAAGTATGACCAAACCAAAAACCTAGATTCCATATTTCCAGAAGGTATAAAAGAAAACTGCTCAGGTCTATTAGGTCCAGATAGCAAAATAAAAATTAGAAAGATTTTTACTAGTTATTTTCCCAAAGAAAGACCAAATTATACATATCTAAAAATATCATAGTCTAACCCCAGAGTTTTCAGGTCAAAGAAATAATGCTGATGGTAGCTAGGAAGAATGAAACCTAGTATCAAAGAACCACAATTAGAATCACAAAGATCACAAATATTTTTTTTTAAATTTATTTAACATATTTAGTTTTCAGCATTGATTTTCACAAGAGTTTGGATTACAAATTTTCTCCCCATTTCTACCCTCCCCCCCACTCCAACATGGCGTATATTCTGGTTGCCCTGTTCCCCAGTCAGCGCTCCCCTCTGTCACCCCACTCCCCTCCCATCCCCTTTCCCCTTCCTTTCTTGTAGGGCAAGATAAATTTCTACGCCCCATTGTCTGTGTATCTTATTTTTTAGTTGTATACAAAAAGTTTTTTTGTTTTTGAACATCTGATTTTAAAAACTTTGAGTTCCAAATTCTCTCCCCTCTTCCCTTCCCACCCACCCTCCCCAAGAAGTCAAGCAATTCAACATAGGCCACATGTGTATCATTATGTATAACCCTTCCACAATACTCATGTTGTGAAAGACTAACTATATTTTGCTCCTTCCCAACCCATCCCCCTTTATTGAATTTTCTCCCTTGACCCTGTCCCCTTTCCAAAGTGTTTGTTTTTGACTACCTCCACCCCCATCTGCCCTCTCCTCCATCATCTCCCCCATTTTTTTTATCTTCTTCCCTCTTCTTTCCTGTGGGGTAAGATTCCCAATTGGGTATGTATGGTATTCCCTCCTTAGGCCAAATCTGATGAGAGCAATGTTCACTCATTCCCCCCTCATCCGCCCTCTCCCCTCCTCCCATAGAACTGCTTCTTCTTGCCACCTTTATGGGAGATAATCCACCCCATTCTATCTCTCCCTATCTCCCTCTCTCAGTATGTTCCTCTCTCATCCCTTAATTTGATTTTATTTCTTTTAGATATCTTCCCTTCATCTTCAACTCACCCTGGGTCTGCTCTCTCCCTCTCTCCCTCTCTCCCTCTCTCTCTCTCTCTCTCTCTCATTCTCTCTCTCTCTCTCCACATATATATATATATATATATATATATATATATATATATATACACACACACACATATATATATACACACATAGATATATACATATATACACATTCACCCATATATATACATAAACATATATGTATGAATATTCCCTTCAGCTACCCTAATACTGAGGTCTCATGAATCATACACATCATCTTTCCATGTAGGAATGTAAGCAAAACAGTTCAACTTTAGTAAGTCCCTTGCAATTTCTTTTTCTTGATTACCTTTTCATGCTTGATTCTTGTGTTTGAAAGTCAAATTTTCTATTCAGTTCTGGTCTTTTCACTGAGAAAGCTTGAAAGTCCTCTATTTTATTGAAAGTCCATATTTTGCCTTGGAGCATGATACTCAGTTTTGCTGGGTAGGTGATTCTAGGTTTTAATCCTAGCTCCATTGACCTCCGGAATATTGTATTCCAAGCCCTTCGATCTCTTAATGTAGAGGCTGCCCGATCTTGGGTTATTCTGATTGGGTTTCCACAATACTCAAATTGTTTCTTTCTGGCTGCTTACAGTATTTTCTCCTTGATCTGGGAGCTCTGGAATTTGGCGCCAATATTCCTGGGAGATTTCTTTTTGGGATCTATTTGAGGAGGCGATCGATGGATTCTTTCAATTTCTATTTTGCCCTGTGGCTCTAGAATATCAGGGCAGTTCTCCTTGATAATTTCTTGAAAGATGATATCTAGGCTCTTTTTTTGATCATGGCTTTCATGTAGTCCAATAATTTTTAAATGATCTCTCCTGGATCTATTTTCCAGGTCAGTGGTTTTTCCAATGAGATATTTCACATTATCTTCCATTTTTTCATTCCTTTGGTTCTGTTTTATAATATCTTGATTTCTCATAAAATCACTAGCTTCCACTTGCTCCAATCTAATTTTTAAAGTAGTATTTTCTTCAGTGGTCTTTTGGACCTCCTTTTCCATTTGGCTAATTCTGCCTTTCAAGGCATTCTTCTCCTCATTGGCTTTTTGGAGCTCTTTTGCCATTTGAGTTAGTCTGTTTTTTAAGGTGTTGTTTTCTTCAGTGTATTTTTCGGTATTTTTTTGGGTCTCCTTTAGCAAGTCATTGACTTGTTTTTCATGGTTTTCTCGCATCCTTCTCATTTCTCTTCCCAATTTTTCCTCTACTTCTCTAATTTGCTTTTCCAAATCCTTTTTGAGCTCTTCTATGGCCTGGGACCAGTTCATGTTTTTCTTGGAGGCTTTTGGTGTAGGCTCTTGCACTTTGTTGACTTCTTTAGGCTGTATGTTTTGGTCTTCTTTGTCACCAAAGAAAGAATCCAAAGTCTGAGACTGAATCTCGGTGCGTTTTCGCTGCCTGGCCATATTTCCAGCCACCTAACTTGACCCTTGAGTTTTTCAGTGGGGTATGACTGCTTGTAGACTAACGAGTTCTATGTTCCACGTTTGGGGGGGATGTGCCAGCACTGCCACACCAGCACTGCTCCTTCCCCAACCCCCAACCTGGACTGGGCTTAGATCTTCAGCAGGCTGTGCACTCCTGCTCTGATCTGCCACTTAATTGCTCCCACCAGGTGGGCCTGGAGCCGGAAGTAACAACAGCTGTAGCTGCCCCACCTCCGCTGCCCCCGGGGCTGGAAGCTGAACCGCAAACTCCTTCTACTCCCCCAGCTTTTCCCACTAACCTTCTCCGCAGTCTTTGGTGCTTGTGGGTTAAGGAGTCTAGTAACTGCCGCAGCTCACTGATTCAGGGCGCTAGGGCCCCCTCCGCCTGGCTTCTGGTCTGGATGGTCCACGCCGTTCAGGCTGGGTTCTGCTCCACTCCGTTCCCAGCTCCGTGTGGGATAGACCTCACCCAGAGACCATCCAGGCTGTCCTGGGCTGGAGCCCTGCTTCCCTCTGCTGTTCTGTGGTTTCTGCCGTTCTAGAATTGGTTCAGAGCCATTTTTTATAGGTTTTTGGAGGGACTCGGTACAGAGCTCACACTAGTTCCTGCTTACCAGCCGCCCTCTTGGCTCCGCCCCCTCCATTAGATCACAAATATTTGAAAGGACAGGAAAGTTAGGAATATACCATACTAAAAATAAAAAAGGCTTATGACCAAGAGTAATTAATCCAGAAAAATTAAATGTAATCCTACAAGGAAAAGAGTGAAGCTTCAATAAAACAGTGGACTTTCAAGCATTCCTGTTGAAATAAACCAGCAGTGGGATAATGAAACATTATCATAAGAAACAGATAAAACCTACAAAGGTAAATATAGCTGAGCAAATTGAAAGGGTTACATGATTGTGTTTATAACTCAACGGGGGAAGAAGAGAGCATTGTCCTTTCTGAACCCTGTGTAACCTTTGGCTAGTCACTTAACCTTTCTGGTTGTCAATTTCTTCATCTATAAAATGAGTGTGTAGGACTAGTTGGCCTCTAAGGTTCTTTCCAGCTCTTTATTTATGATCCTATAATAAATGCAGAGCCTGAGTGGTTTTATTGTGTTGCATTTGATTTAGGAAAGTAAAGAAAAGGGAGGTGGGGAAATGGGAATACCCTAGGGAAGAAATGAGGAAGAAAAGAGAGGAACTTACTATTTCTCATAATTGCAATCTATTAAATGAAGAGTATATAAATATGAGCGTGGGGGTGGGTAGAGTGGGCATCTCATGAACTTCATGCTTATCTTCACCAGGGAGAGGAAAGTTGAACACACACAAATGTACATGTACACAATACAAACATACATATGAATCTAAAGATAATTGAGAAATGCATTAAAACAAAGAAATAAGTTGGATACATAAATTTTTGATAGGATTTTGTAGATATCTGATTATATATCAGAAGATACTGAAGTAGTGAAAATCTATGATGCAATTGTATGATGCCCTAATGCCTAATCACCAGCGTGATGAAGGAAAGGGAGAATTGAGGAGCAGCTGAAAGATTTCCACACAAAATATTTTTAAATTAAATTTTACTTTTAAAATGAACAACCATTTATTTTCTCCCCTCATTCCACCCCATGAGAAAAAAGAAAAAAAGTTGTAACAATATGAAGAATGAAGCAAATCAAATTTATACATTAGCCATGTCCTAAAATCTATGTCTCATTCTGCATATTGAGTCCATCACTTCTCTGTCAAGAGATGGCTAATATTCACCACCACCAGTATTCTGAAACTGTCCTTGTGCTTGATCAGAGACCCTTCAAAATTGTTCCTTTTAATAAGGTGTAGTTACTGTATAAATTGTCTTCCTGGTTCTGTTCACCTTGCTCTATATTAATTTATTACAGGTCTTCCCTTCCTTACATTGCTTCTTAGAGCACAATAATATTTCATTACATTCATATGTCATAATTTGTTCAGTCATTTCCCCATTGATGGGTACTTCTTAGTTTCTAGTTCTTTTTTTTTGCCACCACAAAAGGAATGGTTACAAATATTTTTGAGCATATGATTCATTTTCCTCTTTCTTCGATCTCTTTGGGATATAGGTTTAGGAGTGGTACTGCTAGGTCAAAGAACATGCACAGCTTAGTAATTTTTTTTGCATAACTGCAAATTGTTTTTCCAGAACGGTTCAACCAATTTATAGCTCCCCAACATTTTATTCAAGATGCTGTTTTTCCCCCAAAGTTTGATTTTTTAAATCAGTTTTCCTTATATAAATATTCTTTTACTTGCCCTTTTAGCAACCAAACTGTCCACCTATGAAAGGAGTAGTCCTTTTCAATGGCATAATCTTCCTCTTTTTCCCCCCAGTTTGGGAAATGCAACTATTGAAATTTCTCTGATCAAAATCACAGAATTTTAGAGTTTGGAGGACCTCAATGGCCATCAAGTCTAAGCTACAGTTTTAAGAATGTAGATCCAAAGGGTACCCTCAAATCTAGGAGTATTAGTAACTTTCTGGAAACCAAAACCAAGTATTCAAGGACAAGTTGGGGGAGTAACCCAGAGGGTGGGCTACACCTATTTTTCATTGATCCTTAAGGCTGAATTAAGACTGATATGTGGTATTCCTGGGAAGCAGCATGGTATAGTAGAAAAAGAACTGAATTGGAATTTATTTGATCAGGGTTCTCATTTTGACTCCTCTGTTGACAGGGCATGTGACCTTGGCAAGCCACTTAACCTTTGTGAGACTCAGTTTCCTTATCTTTCAAAATGCTATAACAATATATTTTCTGTCTCCTTCACAGAGTTGTTGTAAGAATCACAATAGATAATATACCGCAAAGTGCTATGTAAATCTAAGCTTGACACGAGGAAGATCTTTCTGAAACTTATGGTTGATTAGCAACAGAATGAACTGCTTTGAAAGTAGTGAATTCGTTCTCACTGGCAATGTTCAAAATGATATCTATTAGGAATATGTTAGAAATTGTTCCTGCATCCAGGGGAAGGTTGGATTAGTGACAGGGTGGAAAGCCCAGGAGCTCCAGAGGACCTGTGGTCAAATCCTGTTTTTGATGGATAATGCATGGTCTTGTGCAAATCACATAACCTCTATGAGCCTCATTTTCTTTAGCTGTAAAATGAGGGTGGTGGATTAAATGATCACTGAGATTCTTTCAATTTCTAAGTTTCCTTCTAATAACAAGATTCCATGTCTAGAAATGTATTTTACTTACTTGGTAAGTGAAAGATCCGTGATTATGTCAGAGTGTAAAAACTCCAGGTGCAGGAACTCTCTCCACCAAGTGGGCAACTAATTCATGACTTAGCAGTTAAGTCCTAGGGTGTTGTCTCATAACAGAGAGTAAACCGAGCACTCTTTCCACTGCATATTCTTTGACTTATTCTGCATAACTAAAAAGTTTTTTTGCTTGTTTCTGAGGGAAAGAAAAATTCGATTATGAAAGCCCTGTATTTGCTTGTTGGTCTTCAAAGTAAGATCAAGTGCATTCCAATGACAAAAGAAGTCAGAAAAAGTATGCAAACTGAGAACAGAAAGTTCTAGACCGTGTCCTCAGGCCAGCAAGGTCTCGGTGAAATTGCTACTGTGTCTACTATTTGTGTCTACTGCTATTGCAACACTGAGACTGAACCCCATGGAAGTGCTGCCACCTGCTGTGCAAGAGCGAGGTGTTTCAGTCTCCCCAGAAAGCCAGTGTTTGACAAACCTATCAGCAAATTAGGAGGAAAGTTTCCCCCGGCCTTGATCCTAGACCATTGTCACCACATCTTAATAAACTTGTTGTTTGTCGTTGTTTTACTGAATGCTCTCCAATATAAATAAGCACAAGCCTATATGGTTGGATTTTCTGAGATTCTTACTTCCATTGACCAAATGATTTCACCTAGAATTCCATAGCTATTATGGCGAAGCTAATTGAATTTTGATCTCTTAATATTCTTCACTCTTCCCCTCTTCTTTAGTAAATCATGATACCCTGCTGGAGTGACAATGTATTCTGTTCCTTGGCTCCTGTTGTGATGTGGAGGTGACAGCTGAGACTTGCCCTCCATCCCTGGTTCTTATCGCTATACTTGTGTAATATACAGAAATGCCCTCTGTGAGACACACACACCCCTGAGTGTGCACATGCACATGCACACACAGATACACACACACACACACACACACACATATACAACTTCAAAGTTTAACAAGAATACAAGAACACATCTTCCAAAGGTGTTGGAATGCATTCATCCTTCTCCCCACAAACTCTACTGTTCAGGAAGAAGGATACCATTTTGGGTAATCATTGCTGGGAATGGTCCTCCTTTATATAGCTCTTTGTTATTTACCTTGTGTTCCTTCTGGTTAGCTTGGTAAAAGAGAGATCAGTGGGGACTCATGAACTGTGATTGCAGCATTTAATTTCATTGTTGTTGTATTTACATTTTTGTAGTTTTTTGATTCAGCTTACTTTTCTTGATGCTTTCTTAATATAACTGTCTACCCTGATAAGGACGAAGGACAGGACTGAGCTAGATGACAGCTTAGGTCCTTCAAACTCTAAAATACTCTGACTTTGGTCAGAGAAATCTCAGTAGTTGCTATTCTCAAATCGGGAAAAATAAAAGGGAGGAGGAAGGAGATTATGCCATTGGAAGGTACTACCCCTTTTGTAGAGGGAAAATTTGGTGCTGAAAAGAAGACTAAAAAAAACCTTTGCATAAGGAAAACTTATAAAATCAATCTCTGTGTGTGTGTGTGTGTATGTGTGTGTTGGGGGCACTGCATCTCAGATAAAATGTTTAAAGAGAGACATAGACTTCTGAGGACCTGATGGATAACTACTCCTCAGATGAATGTACTAAGAAAATCTATTTGAAAGGCAGAACAGTGCCTGAGGTGTTATGACAGCTGCAAGGCATTGTGGTCTATTAACTTATTTGAATGTGGTTGTTTGTTATAGAATTTTGAAGTATATAAGCAACAAAATTATTAATCAAATAACAGTTTGGGGACTATGAGATTATATAAGGACAACTGGGTTCACACATAAAAGAAAGATGGGTTTTCTTGAGTTTTATTTCATAAGGGAAAAACTAAGTGACTGACTCTTGGGAGACTAGTTTGAGGTATTAGAAGCTGTTATGCAGTCATCAGGAAAAGAAGCTATGTAGGAAGAGAGAGAAGAAAAAATAGTAGGAAAATGAGATGAGCAAGGAAGGTGTCTATCACAGTGAAGCCAGAAGACAAGGAAGGTTTCCAGCTGGGATAGTGAGCTCTGCAGCTTTCTTGCTGGGAATTTCCTGAGTGAAAGAGAAGCATTGCTTTGGTGATTTTTTTTTTTTTTGGAGATAAGATGGAGCAGCTGCTGGAGGCTCTTTGGAAGAGAGCTGAATCTTGTTATGTACAGTTGTTAGCATTTATTGCTCTCTAGCGCCATTTACAGGCTGAAGGGAGGAATCCTCTGGAGTATCTCAGTTGCCCTCTACTTCTACCTCTGGTGTGAGGGAGAGAAACAAGAGTGAAAGACAAGCTTTGTATATGCTTTGCTGCAGATTGTGATTTGCTATGAGGAAAGACTTAGAACCTCTTAGACCAGACCTGCACAACTTGGCTGTAGGTAGGGGCCAAAATTAAAATAGGCTAAGCTTCTTTGGGATGCAGATAGGTTTTTAGCTCACTTTCCAAGTAAAGGTATAATTAATGATTAAACTATTTTGCAAATAAGCCATATTTTAAAAAAGGGAAATTTCACTTAATAAAATTACTTATTACTTAAGATTTTTATTTATCATGGAATCACATTAGTGTACAAGATTTAATATATTTTTTCAAGTTTTCTTCCTGTTTACATTTAGTTAATGTGGTACAATTCTTGTCAGCTATCAGTTTATCATTCTCCAGAATCATGTTTGAAATTGATTTCTTTAGAAATCTGAAAACTAACCTTAGTAGCCACCAGTTTCTGAGTTTTCTTGAAAAACCATTGTTCCCCACTGAGATTTTTCAACAGTTTGGATGCTTTAATTTGTTTTTATTGGTGTACAATTTGCTTAAGTCAGGATGTTTTGATTTGAAATGGCGATGAAGATTGTATTCCTTTGGAATGGCTATTTCTTCTTGGCAAACAAGGCATAATATTTTGTCTCTTGTGTAAGTAAACAAGTATCTATTTGTCTACTCTGGATTAAACACTCTATGTTCTGATATGATCTTCTGTTTCTTTTTTTACCTATTTTACAAAGTTACCCCCAAAACTTTAATGTTAGAGCCAAAAAATCTCCACAGCAGCTGCTCACATATGAAGAAATACTGAATTGAGTGTCTGATCTTTGAGAGAGCACCAGACACTTATGTAACTTGGAGGGAGGCTGCACAGTGAGGGAGAAGAAGAAGCCCTCAAGTTGTAGCAGGTGTCAGCTGCATTGGTGGGTGGCTACACTCACTTTGTTCCTGTTCAATGCCAGTAATGATCAAAAACACAGTAAAAAGATACACCTCTTGCTCCTCTCAGACTAGAGACAGACTGATGTTGGTTGGTTGCTGTAGGTCACATGACAAACAGGAGAGAGTGCTGAGTGGCAACCAACCTGCCAAGTTACATGACGGGTATGATAGTGACTAGTGGAAGGTGGGTTAAGCAGGGCATGGACAAGGCATTGTAAAGGCAACCAGTGAATGGAAAGATCTTCCCCACCTATCTGAGTGGGCTTCAGGGGCAGGGCTCTCAGGGTACTTGGGGGAGTGGTTAGAACTGGAGCCAATGGTAGGCGCCAGAGTTCTGGTCCACCTGATGACATGAATCCTGTGGTGGGAGGAGCTTGCTGACTGGTTAGAGCACATCTAAGAGGCAGTTGGAGAGGCAGTTGGTGAGAGCAGTTAACAGCTGAAGGAGAGAGGAAGCAGTCAGGTAGCTGGAACACAGCTTGGAGATTGTGGCGGAAGCGGCGGTGATGGCAGCATGTGCTACAAAAAGGCGGGACTGACCCTTGTGGAGACTGGAGAGTGCTGAGCAGGGGCTTGAGGCCAGTGGGTGGTCTTCTTGCTGGAGGGTCCTGGCATTGCGGGAGCAGGGGGAGCACTAGTATGGCTTGGCTTGCTGCTATAATGATTTTCTGTGGCCTCCTAGTCACTATTGTGATATGGGCGTACTGGTTTTGGAAGGTTCTTGCCAGGATGTCGAATTGGGGACGCTGGTCCGTGGGTCTGCTACTTTTGAGTACCAATAAATGTTTTAACTCCTCTGCCTTCTACTTAGAGAATTCCTTATATCCTGCGATTCTGGACCATTCAGGCATATTCATGGTTATCTTTGAAGTCTTGAATTCTGCCTTAATGATATAAGTACTCATTACATCTTTACTTTCTTTTGTGATCTCTACATTTTTTGAGGGCCGCCCAAAATCCTTTGGTGGGCTGCAAGCAGCCTGCGGGCCATATGTTGTGCAGACCTGTCTTAGAGAAAGCTGAATCTGATGCTATTTCCAGAGCTGAGGAATTTGGTGGTCCTCTGGCATAAAGAAACTGTTTGTCATTCTACTGATAGAAGTGCCAAAGGGTCAAAGTCCTGCTGTGGCAAGTGCCACCAGACCCAGATTAAAATGTAAATAGAAATGTTTGACAAAATAAAGAAAAATACAACACGACATATATAATGTTAATTGTGGTTTTCTAAGTCAATATGCACTCTACAGAGATCCATTTCTATGTGAGTATGACAGCACTGCTTCCTCAGTGCCCTGTTAAGAATGGCTGAGTTTTGCCCAGAGGAAGTTCAGTGAGGACCAGCAGGGGAGCAGTTTGAAGAAGAGCAGCTTTGTCCTTGACCTCTTTAGGAACAATATCACCAGCCCTATTCTCTCCTCCGGAGCCATCTGGGTTGAAGGAAGGACAAACAATGAAGAACAATATTCACCAGTTGTGACTTGCCCAAGGCACATCGTTTTCCACACTCTCATATCTCCCTGCTAGGTTTCACCCCAACAGACACTTGATACATTGGTGGAATAGTATGATCTAGGTTTAAAGATGGATTGTGATAATATTATTCTTCCTGCTTTGGTTTCCTAGTGAGTGAATGTTAATATTATTTCTTCTTTTGGCTTCTATTGAGTAAATGTTAAGATTATTTCTGCCCTTGCTTTCTATTGGGTAAATATTATGATTATTCTTGCCCTTCCCTTCTATTAAATAAATGTTATGATGTTCTTGCTTTCGCCTTATTGTTAAGTAAATGGTTTATGTTTGAGTTAATGGTGTTAGGGTGACTGATTTCATATAAATGGGAAGTGTACAGGTAGGGGTCTCAGGAAGCACTGTGGTAAGTAATAGGAGTATGCCCTTCCCCCAATATCAGGTTTACTCCTAGGACCTTTAGAAAGAGTATGAGTTGTAGCAGCATGTCATATTCCCCTCTGGGAACACAAGAACTACCAGTGGGAGTGCAGTTTGGATGAGCAAGCCTGTCCATAGAGTAAGAGTGGGAGTTGGTACTATGCCTGGGCTTTATGAAAAAATAATTTTTCTTGAGTTTCTAATTAAAATGAATATGTGGAAACATTCCCATTAAAAACAGATGTTAAACAGGAATGGCCACTCCCACTATTTCTATTTTACATAGTTTTAGAAAACTCAGCAATAGGAAAAAGGAATAAAAAAGAAATGAAAGGAATAAACATTGAAGGCAGCTAGGTGGCACAGTGGATAGAATGCTGGGCCCGGGAGTCAGGAAGACCTGAGTTCAAATTCAGCCTCAGACACTTACTAGCTGTGTGACCCTGGGCAAGTCACTTAACCCTATTTGCCTCAGTTCCTATAAAATGAGCTGGAGAAAGAAATGGCAAACTACTCCAATATCTTTGCTAAGAAAGCCCCAAGTAGGGTCACGAAGAGTCAGGCATGACTGAAACGACTGAACATGAACAAGCATCGACAAAAAAAGCTAAAATGTCCCTATTTGCAGGAGACAGAAAATCCAAAAAATTCTATCCAGAAAGTTCAAGACTGTGAACAACAAAAGTATAATGAAGATAATAAATAACTTTGATGAAGTAAGACGATATATGCCCCCTCCCCAAACCTTTTATTTTTAATATCCTATAGGCAAGAAGCAAAAGAAACGGACAAAAAGAAATACTTTTTATTATAATGATAATAATAGCAAAGTATATCAGTTTGGACATTGATGTACAAGAAAAAGTAAGACATCTATATTAAGATAATTTCCAAGTAATTTTGACAGAATGCAACCCCTTGCTCATGGTTAGGCCAAACAAATACACTTAATATATCAACATTTCACAAAATTACAGATTTAATATAGTATCAATTGCTTAGTTCATAAAATTAGATTAAATGAACATAAATTCATATATAAAAATAGAAGCCTAAGAATATCAAGAACTAGGAAGAAAAAAATAACAAAGGGCAACTATTACTACCAGATCTTAAAATATACTTTGAAGCGCTACTAAAATAGCCTGGCAATGGAAATAGAACAGAGATATAGGTCAATGGAAGAGAATGGAGAACCAAGAAATAGAACTCAATGAAATGTTATGAAAGGTTAGGATTTTTTTTAATAAACCTAAACTTTAAAAATATTGGGGACTAGAATGAGATTCATTGAATTTCAGAGTCAGAAAAGACTCCAGAGGTCATCTAGTCCAATTAATTCCTGAACCCTTAAGGATCCCTTTTACTGTATTCCCAAATGTTCATCCAGCAACTGCTTGAAGACCTCCAAGAAGAAGGTAACCGAAGTAATGCTCTCTACTTTTGGATAGTTCTAAATGTCACACAGTTTTGTTTTATGTAAAGCCTAAACTTGTCTCTTTGCAAATTCTATACATTGCTTTGAGTTCTGACTTCTGAGACCAAGCAGAATAAAATCTGTAGAGACGGTGCTTGTGGGTTGACTCGTCATGTCCAAAGCAAAATTCATTATCTTTCTCTCCAAACCCTACCCGCTTCCCAATTTCCCTATTACTGTTATTACTGTCCCATGTTATGGTAGCATTTTCCTCCTCACCCAGGCTTGTACTCTGTGGGTCATTCTGAACTTCTCACTCTCACTCGCCCCACAAATCCATTGCAAATCTCGTTGTCTCTGCCTCCCCAACTTCTCTTGTATACATACCTTTCTCTCCACTCACACAATGCTAACTCTAGTGCAGGCCCTTATCACCTCTTGTTCTTACTATTGTAAGTCTTCGAACTGGTCTTCCTGCCTGAAGTTCTGTCCCTACTCCAATCCATCCTCCGCTCCACTGCCAAAATGATTTTTTTTAAAGTGTAGGCCCATCACTCTCCTGCTCAAGGAGCTCCAATAGCTCCCTATCACCCTCAGGATCAAACACAAACTCCTTTGTTTGTTATTTAAAGCTCTGATCCCTCCCTACTGTTCCATATCTGGCTTATGCTCTTCCTCTCCACTCCCATTCTTGTTCTTCCCTCCTGAGAATCAGCATTGTAGAAATTTTTCTGGGAATTGTCCTAACCCAGATCCTACCTTGTTAACTTTGGTACCTTGGGAAGTCATTTCATGTGTCTCCGGGCCTAATTTCTTCAACTATAAAATGTGTAGTTGAAGTAGATGGCACCAACGCTTCCAGTCCTATGATTCTTATACCAGAGAACTTCAACAGCCATTGTTAAATTCCTTAATCTCCACGGCCTATTTCTCTAATCTGGGATTAGAGGGATGGTCACACTTTTGGCCTTGCCATCATTTGTAATTGTTCCATCTTCATGACCAAGAACTCTAACATTTCAAAATCTAATTACAACCTCTTTTCATTCTACTTCTCGCTGAGCCTTATTCTTCCTAAGCCTTTTCTTTGTCTTTATCATGACCTTCAATTTTTCTACCCCCACAATACTCCTAAAATACTTTGCTTTCCTTCATTCCAAATTGCAACCGTTAGTTAACCAGTTCAACAGAATATTAATAAACTCCTGAATCCCTTGATTGGCCAAGCCCCAGTCTTGGATTACTCCTATCATTCACTTCCTTCCCTTCTAGTCACATGCTACAGAATGTGAAAAGATATGTAACCAGGCTCACTGAGTCCACAAT
Organism: Trichosurus vulpecula; assembly: GCF_011100635.1. NCBI lineage: Eukaryota > Metazoa > Chordata > Mammalia > Diprotodontia > Phalangeridae > Trichosurus > Trichosurus vulpecula. The sequence goes on along the minus strand of NC_050576.1, from coordinate 339,099,573 downwards.
AAATTTAGGTTACCTAATCTCAATTGATCCCTCAGTGTAGAAAGGTAATATTTTTTTACTCCTCTTTAATTGGTTGCTTTTTAAAAACGGGTTTTTATTGGTATCTTTAACTTTTAGTTTGCCTAGATTTCCCCCTTCATCTTTCTCCTTCTTCCCCCTTCAAGAGAGCCTTCTGGAACAACAAAGAATTAAAAAAAAAAAAGGAATAGAAAAAACAAAGGCAGAATTGATCAAGACATTGAGAAAATTTAATGTGATTTGCAATGTTCCACACCTGTGGGCCCTGTCCTTAACAAAGGAGCTGATGAAGTCTCTTCAAATATCTCTTATTTGGGCCAGGCTTTTTATTTATCAGTTTTGATTATTTTGTGGTGGATGTTCTTTTCATTTACATGGCTATAGTCATGGTGTCTATTGTTGTCTTCGCTCAGCTTCACTTCGCATTAGTTCATGTAAGATTTCATAATTCTCTATATTTATCATGCTCATTTTTTCCCTTGTAGCACAGCCATATTCCAGTACATTGATGTGCTACAATTTATTTAGCCATTTCCCAATTGGTGTCTATCTGGTTCTAGTTCTTTGCTGCCACAAAGAGTGCTGTCATAATAACAGTTCACATTCATACAGTACTCCGAGGCTTACAAAGAGCTTTACATATGTTATTTCATTTGATCTTTACAATAACCCTGTGAGTTAGATACAATTAGTATCCCCATTTTACAAGGGGATATTAAGACCGAAGGTCTTCCTGATTCCAAGTTTAGCTCAAATCTGCTGCCCCGACTTTGTCAATGACTTCCTTGGGAGACACACTTTTTTTTTTTATCATATTCAGTTATTTTCAGTAGAGTCCAACTCTTTGTGACCCAATTTGGGGTTTTCTTGGCAAAGATGCTGGAGTGGTCTGCTATTTTCTTCTCCAGCTCATTTTATAGCTGAGGAAACTGAGGGAAAATAGGGAGAAATGGCTTGCCCAGGGTCACACAGCTAGTAAGTGTCTAAGGCCACATTTGAACTCAGGAAGATGAGTCTTTCTGACTCCAGGTTAGAAATTCTATCCACTGTGCCATCTAGCTGATATCTATGTATATGTATATGTATAGGTATAGGTATAGGTATAGGTATAGGTATAGGTATAGGTATAGGTATAGGTATAGGTATAGGTATATGTATAGGTATATGTATATATATGTATGTGATTGCATATGTGTATGTGTATACACATACATATTTATTATCATATATAACTTTAATTTCATAATTAAGTTTTTTTCTAGAATGATCCAGGGTGGGGAACCTGTGGCCTTGAGGCCACACGTGGCCATCTAGGTCCTCAAGTGACACCCTTTGACTGAATCCAAAAATTTCATTCTGTGAAGTTTGGATTCAGTCAAAGGGCTGTAAATGAGAACCTAGAGGGCCACATGTGGCCTTGAGGCTGCATGTTCCCCACCTATGGATTAAACCAATTCATAGCTACACCAACAGTACCTTTTTCTTTGCACAACCTCTCCAACACTGATTATTCCTGTCTTTTCCATCTATGCAAATTTGCTGAGTGAGGATGAAAACTCAGATTTGTTTTGATTTTAACTCCACTTCTTAGTGATTTGAAGCATTGTCGTTAATTGTTTGCAACTCTTCTGCAAACTTTTGGTCATCTTTTGACCACTTTTCAATTCAGAAATGGGTTTCAGTCTTTTTTTTTGCTAGTTTTCTATATATTTTGGATATCAAATCCTTATCAGAGATAGTTGATATAAATTTTTTTTCTCAGTTGACAGCTCTTCTTCTTGTCCTAGATACATTTTGTTTCTGCAAAATCTATTGATGTTATTTAATTAAAATAATCTATTTTACATATTGCAATTGTCTATATTGCTTTTGTTCATTAAGAATCCATATTCTACCTATAGCTATGAAATATATATTATATATTTCTCTTCTAATATTTTAGGCATATGATTTTTAGCATTCAGGTTCATTATGCAATTTTAATTTATGGTGCAATATGGCAAAGAATATTGATCTTAGCTGAATTTCTGTCAGACTGTTTTTCCAATTTTCCCAGTGGTTCTTATCAAATAGGCAGTTCTTTCTTACGTAATTTATGTTGTCAGGTTTACTGAACACTGTGTTGCTGAGTTAGACTATTTCTCATTTTTCTTTGTCTGCTCTTACACTGATCTACTTTAAAAAAAATTTTAACCAGTACCAAATTGTTTTGAAGACTACTGCTTTATTATATAGTTTGAGGTCTAGAAGTACTATTCTCTCTTCATTCCTACCCCCTCCCTTTTTTTTTATTTCCCTTGACATTTTAGATCTTTTGTTCCTCTAAATGGAATTTGTTATTATTTTATCTAGCTCTGCAATGTATCCCATTGGTAGTTTTATTAGTACCACATTAAATTTGCATTTTAATTTTTGTAATATTGTTATCATAGATACATCCCAGCTATGAGCACTGAATATTTCTCTAGCTATTTGTTATTCTTTATTTTTTGCAGTAGAATACAAGTATTGAATGTGATTTGATAGATATTTTATGCATTTTGTAGTTATTTTGAATGAGATTTCCTTTGCTAGAATTGCTTCCTGAATTTTGTTATTGTTATTATGTAGAAATGCTATTGCTTTTTGCAGGTTTATTTGGTAGCCTGAAACTTTGCTGAAGTTATTATCTCAATTAGTTTCTAAGATGATTCCCTGGTATTTTCTAAGTAAACATTCACCAAGTTCTCAGCAAATAGGAATAGTTTTGTCTCTTTTTTGTATATATTTATGCTTTTAATTTTGCTCATTTGCCTTATTGCTATTGCTAAGATTTTTAGAAAATATCAGATAATAGCACAGAAAGAAGACATCCTTGCTTTATTACTGTATTTATTGGGAAAACTTCTAATGTAATCCCACTGCAGATGATATCTGCTTTTGGTTATATATATGTACGTGTGTTCGTATTCATATAAAAAGATCCCCCATGCCTATATGCTGTAGCGTAAAAGCATTTTTTTAGCACAAGCATTAATATTTTTTCAAAAGCCTTTTCTGAATCTATTGAGATAATCATGTTGTTTTGGATTTTTTTTCTTTTTAATATGATTAATTAGATTGTTTTCATAATGTTTGAACTATCTTTACCATCTCCAACTTGGTTAATAAATGATTTTTTGGGATAAATTGTTATAGTCTTTTTTGCCAGGATTTTATTAAAAATTTAAAAAAATATTCATTAATGATGTTGATTATTTAATTCTATTTATTTGCTTTATCCTTTCTTGGTTCAGATATTAGGGCTATATTAAAAAGGAATTTGATAAAATAATTTCTTGATCAATTTTTGAGAATAGTTTTACATAGTATAGGTATTAATCGCTCTTTCAGTATTTGGTAGAATTCTCCTCTAAATTTGCCAGGAATAGGAGTCTTTTTCTTTGGTGGTTTCTTTATAGATAATTCTAATTCTTTTTATGGGATTCAATTATTTATATTTTTGTGTTCTTTTATTTTCTCAGTTTTGTTGACATGTAACTTTGTGTACTAGGTTATGATCATCCTTTTTATTTATTTTTGTTGTGATTCCACCTTGTTAATTTGATTTGATTTTTCGCCCTATTTTTAATCAGGTTAGCTAAAAGTTTATAAACTTTGTGAGTCTTATCAAAGAACCAGCTTTCAGTTTTGTTTATCAGTTCTATAGTATTTTTTTAGTTTCCAGTTTATATCTCTCTTAACATTGAAGATTTTCTTTTTATTTGTTTTGAATTTATTTGATAATTTATTTTTTTAAAGCTTGTTCTCGCTCTCTTTCTCTTTTTCTGTCTCTGCTTATCTTCATCCCCTTCTTTTTACCTCTGTCTCTGTCTGGTTGTCTCTCTCTACTTTTCTCTCTCATCTATCCCTATCCTTCCTCTTCCTGACATCTGACAAAACCAAATCCATACATGGGCCATATCTGCAAATTTATATCTTATTCTACATCTTATTTATTCAGAGATGGATAGCATACTTCTTCATCAGCCCTCTGCAATTATCTTTATTCACTGAATTGATCAGAATTCCTAAATCTTTCAAAGTTGTTTTTCTTTATAATGATGTTGATGTTATATACACTGTTCTGTTTTTTTTATACATTTCACTCTGCATCAGTTAATTCAAGTTTTCTCAGGTTTCTCTGAAATCATTCTTTTTGACATTTCTTACAAAGCAATATTTCATTAAATTCATGTACCACAATTTGTTTAACCATTCCCCAATTGGGGGGGAGGGGAGAGAGAGAGAGAGAGAGAGAGAGAGAGAGAGAGAGAGAGAGAGAGAGAGCACACAAGCTTCTACAAATATTTTTGTACATGAGTTCTTATCTGTGTCTTTGAAATGCATTAACATTTTCCTTTATGAATTTAGGTATTAAGCTATTTGGAACATTAACTGTTGACCTCGGTTAATTGGCTATGGTTCCTTTAAGCATAGCAAAATTTCCTTTTTTGTTTATCTCTATTTATATTATGAATTTTTATTTTTTTTATCTGATAGCACTGATTGCAACTCCTGCTTTTTTGGATCCTCTTGGAGTAATTTTTTTCTAGATCACCATTTTTATTCTATATATCTCTTTACTTTTTAGATGTTTCATGTGACAGATTGTTGGGTTCTGCTTTCTTATCCAATGTGGTATCTCTTATCCTACCTTCTACAGGAAGCTTTTCTTATTCCCCACTGATTCTAGTGCTTATTTGTACCTAATTTACATGTTGTCTCTCTCATTACACTGTGCACTCCTTTTGAGCAGAGACTGCCTCTTACTTTCCTTTGTATCACCAGTACTTAGTGTAGCACTGCACACAAAACAGGTGCTTAATAAATGTCTATTGACAGACTGATTTAATTGGACTTTGTTTCATTTGTGTTTAAAGTTATGAGATATAGGATTATGTTTTCCTCTATTTGTCTCTGGTATTCTTTTTTACTTAGGATTTTTTTTTTGTTCCTCTTCCTACTTTAAGTCGGTACTTTGTTCTTATGATTAACTTTAGTTAATCTGCTTTGGTGCAAACATATTCCCCCGTCTCTCTTGCCTCTTTTCTTCCTATCTTTTTGTCAACCCTTTTCCTTAATTCATTGATTTTTCTTTCTTTTATTTAAATACCTATTCCCTCCCCCTTTCTCCCTTTTGTTCCTTTTTCTCTGTTGTTTGTTCAATATCCCCTCTTCTCTAACTTCCTCGGTTTGTTAGTTTAAAAAATTATATATATATATATACACATATGTAGACACATACGCATATAATAAACACATGTTATATGTGTGTGTGTTTCCCTGTCCCTCACTTCATGACTTCTTTAGTGGTGGATATACTCCCATAGCTGGAGTACAAAGCTGCCTCAGTCTCCTCCCATCCACACTGTCCCCAATTTAAGTTTTATCCTTGGTTCTTGTTCTTTTCTTCTTCGAGTTGTTAGTTTCTGTCTTTTTTTTTTTCCTGCAGAGTTGGGGGAGGGTGAAGTGAGTGTTCTGTGTAAAGTCTCTGTAGCCTTGTGGATGGGCTAACCCAGGTAGAAGGAAGTCAGATTTCCCACCCTATTATGTTCTCCCCTCATGTCACTGAAAATCAGTTTCTGCTGCTTTTGGCAATGTAATAGGTAAGACATAGCTGGAGGACGCAGGGGTGCTGAGCGAGCTTATTAAGTATTAGTATTCTCCACTATTATCCAAAAGGCCGTTACATTGTTGGATTTCTTGCTTTCTTACCCTGTTGATTCAGCTGTAATTGCTCTTCCTCTGGTATAATTGCATAATTGTGTGTGTGTGTGTGTGTGTGTGTGTGTGTGTGTGTTTACCAGCTAGTGGGGACTGCAGGAAATGTCTAATTCTCCATTTTGTTCGTTACATGATCAAGAAGTTCCCTAATTGATTCTTTATTCCACTCCCCAAAGCAGTATTTCAAAACTTTTTTTTCCTCAAGCTTCCAAAACCACTCCTCTTTCACCCTCGCAGTTGAAGACTTTGCCTTATACTTTATTTAAAAAAAGAGAGGCCATTTTGGGTTCATTTCCTCAAATCCCCTCCTTTATATTTTAACCCATTGACATAATTTGCCATTCTGTCTTTTCTCTAGTCTCTGATGAAGAGGTAGCTCTTCTTGTGGAAGCTAACCTCTTTATATATCTATCCTTGATTCCATCCCCTTCTGTCTTCTCTAGCATATTTTCTCTCCCCCCCCAACATTCCTCCCTTCTCTAATCTTCAATTTTTCCTTATCCCTCTTTTTTATCTCCTTCCCTATTGCATGCACATGACCAAGTTTCCCCCATCCTTAAAAAGGAACCCCTACTAGATCCTCCCCCTACCCCCTTAAACTCTTGCCTTAGCTTTCTCCTCTTCCTCGGTCAAACTCCTAGAAAAAGCCGTCTGTATTAGTTTTCTCCATTTCTTCTCTTATTCATTTCTCAACCCTTTGCACTCATTTTTCAACGCTGGCTTACGATTTCATCGATCTCATAAAACAGCTCTCTCCAGAGTTAGCAGTGATCTCATAATTGAGAAATTGTATGGTTCTTTCTCAATCCTCATCCTTCTTGACCTCCTTTCAGCATTTGACCCTGTTGCCTGCTTTCCTTTTTTAGAGATTCTGTCTTTTCTTCCAGGCTCTCTTCTGTTCAATCTCTACATTCTTTTACTTGACAATTTCATTAGCTCTCATTGGTTAAATTATCATTTCTATGTTAACGAGTCCCAGTTCTCTGTATCCTGACCTAGATTCTGTCTTGGGTTCCAGTCCCAAATTACAAAATGCCTCTTAGACCTTTTTAAGTGGGATGTTCTGCAGACACTTTAATTCAATGTGTCCAAAACAGAAACTCTTCTTTCCCCTCACTGAAGACATCACTCTTCTGAACTTTTATTTTTATTGAGGACATCACCATTCTGCCACTTATCCAGGTCCACAACTTTAGTGTTAACCTCAGCTCTTCACTCTCACTTACCTTGCATATGAAATTAATCCTCAAATTTTGCTGCTGCTACCTGTCTAATGTCTTATGTTATATACCCCCTTTTCTCCATTCCCACAGCCATTACCCTCATTAAGGTCCTCATCACCTTTTGCTTTGACTACTGCAGTAGCCTTCTCTCTGGTCTCCTGACCTCACTTCCCTCTCCACACCAATCCATTCTTCACACAGCTACTGATGTGATCTTTCTGAAATGCACATCTAACCATTTACTCTGCAACCCAATAAATGCCAGTGACTCCTTCTTGCTCTAAAATAAAATATAAACATTTGTTTGGCATTTAAAACCCTTCACAACCAGGCCCAACCTAACTTAATAGCCTTATTATATATTAATCACCTTCATGCACTTGATTGTTCTTTTGGTTCCTCTTACACAGTATTCCATCTCCCATACCTATACCTTTTCATTGGCTATGCCCCATTTCTAGAATGTATTACCTCCCTACCTCTTCCTCTTAATCATTCTACTTTCAATTACTTCTTTCTCCATGAAGTCTTTCCTGATTCCTCCAACTGCTAGTATCTTATTCCCAAATTCCTTTGCATTTCCTCCCTTCCCTTCCTTCTCCTCTCATCTCTCTTTCCTTCCTCCCTTCCTCCCTCCCTTCCTTCCTTTCTTCCTTCCTTCTTTCCTCTCTCCTCTCCTCCTTATCATTCCTTCCTTCCTTCTTTCCTCTCCTCCTTATCTCTCCTTCCTTCCACTAGTTTATCTTCTCCAACTAGACTAAATTCCTTGAGATCTTCATTGTTTAACCTTTGTTTTTGTATCCCCAGATACTAGCAAAGTGTCCTGCATGTAATAGGTGCTCAATAAAGGCTTATTGATTAAAGATGATTTTTTCCTCCCCCCATTTGTTTTTATATTCCTATTTCCTCAACTTCTTAAAGCTTATTTTTTACCTTAATTTCTCTGTATAACTTAGTGCACCATCTTTACAGCTTCATTTATCTTCTTTCTTTTCCCTCCTCTTGACTGCAGCCTCTAATTAGTATGTATAATGAGTAATCCCCCAGCACTCCTATATATTGACTGTACTTAATCATTGTCATGCCACCCCCACTATCACCACCTCTGAGTCACCTTTAACTCTTTTCACCTTCTGTTTTTTACTCAATACCTAAATTTTAATTCTCCTCTTTCTATTTATATGGGACACACATCATTCCACCTTTTGGGGAGTAACTCTCTTTGTGAAAAGTAGGCTCAATATTGTATTGGAGGAACAGAGAAGCCCTGAGCCAGAATTACTATTTTGTTCTAGCTTATCCTATTTCTTTGTAGGTTTACATTCCAAAACTGGAGTTATATGGACCAGGATGTGGAGGAAGAGCAGCTCCATGCAGAGTCCTTCTACCCCTGACTGAGGGATGAGAGATTGGAATGGAACTTTGGGGTGGGTGATGATAAATTCTTTGCAACTTTGATGAACCAGAAAGATTGTTTATTATATTGTTCAGCACTTTAATGCACTTGTTCATTACTTTAATACAATTCCTCTATTTCAAGGATCTATGTGAATGCTTTGGGCTAACATCAAGCTAAAGGCAAGGTGGAGATTTATTTTTAAGGGGCCTATGATTTTATCTGTGTAAGGAGTTCCCAGTGAGGAACTTCATTTTCCAATGCAAATGGCACTTTCTATACAACCGTGTAGTCTTAGAGCAAGGACTCCTTGCTTTTTTCTTTTATGTGACCTACACCATTTTGGCTGAAGTCTATGGATCCCTTTTCAGGATAGTGTTCTTAAATGCAAAAAATAAAATATATTGAAATTATTTTAAAATAAGAAAATTATTTTGAAACAGGATTATCAAAAAACAGACAAACTCGTAGACCCCAGCCTGGAGTACTGAAAGGGTAAGTGGTTTTTTGTTTGTTTGTTTTCAGGATATATGTGTGAAACATGTGTAAGAAACAGGACTTGAACCCCTATCTTCCTGAACCCAAGGCCAGTTCTTTAATCATTATGCCTTGATGCCTCTCAAGCTGAGGATTAGTTGTTCAAATAGAAGACAGTAATAGAAGTCCTATGGAAACATTGATGAAGAGATTAGTGTTAATGAGCTATAGATTCATAAAATGTCAGAGCTGGGAAGAGAGGCTTTAGAGATCAGCTGGTATAATAATTTTACAGATGAGAAAAATGAAGCATCGAGTTAAACACCAACTAGCTAGGAAGCTGGCAATTTTCAGTGAGGAAGACTTCATATTTGGAGGTTCTTATAAAGAGGCATGGTATAGGGGACCAGGCCAGAGAGAAGGGAGCCTACCCAGAATAGATGTAACCTATTACAAAAAGCCTAGAGACAGTCTGAAGACACCTAGCTCACTCCTCTCCTCCTTCTCCTGAGATCATAACTAGATCTCCATTCTCTATCTTGTTTTACATTCAGCCAACTCCTGCCACCTCGCTGGGATCATCTTCCTGCCATATCTCCTCTCTCCCCATCCCACATCTCCTGTTACTTCTTGCTCTGAGAACAGCAATCAACTGAGTACAAACAGTGCTTCTGAAAGCATCATTTTCCATTACCCTTTGGCTCCACTCCCCATAGGGGACTTCAAGTGTCTATGGCTGGTGAGGCTAGAATGAAGACAATGCAGGCATAAAGCCCATGATGAGAGACTGAGCCGGAGAGAGATTCCTGCTCTAGCTTCTCACACCTGGACCCGAGAGTTGGGGGAAGCAAGAAGCCTTGTACTTATTAGATTCAAAGGACCTGGATTTGAACCCCAAGCCCTATCACTTACTATGTAATCTTGGACAAGCTACTTTTGTTCTTTGGTCTCAGCTTCCTCAACTGTAAAAGGAGGGAGTTGGACCAGATGAGTTCTAAAGGACCATCCCAGTTCTAAATCTGAAGCTAATGAAAGCAGATTCTGGAAGGCCAAAACTTCAGTATTTTTGCTAGACCAAATCTACCAACTTAAAGGGGAAGGAATTGAAGAAGGGAAATTTCTGAAGTGTCCAAAGAGGAAAGCTGGAAATAGGGGATGCACTGAGGAGCTGGCTTCCTCACACATCTGTAGCTCCCAAGAATATCTCTTCACGTGTTTCTCCTGAAGAATCTGAACAATTCAATCGCACTCCAGAAGCTCCGGCAGCATTCCTGTCCCCATAGACGTGTATAGTGTTTCCTTAGCATCCAAAGTCCTGTCTCCTTCTACATATTAGCAACCTTGTGCAAAATGACCCGGGCTAATAACATTTTACAGATGAGAAAACTGAGGCTCAGAGAGAATATATGACTTGCATAAGGTCCTGAAGCTGGTAAGAGACAGAGCCAGGACTTAAATGTGGGTCTTCTGACACCCCAGTGTTATTTGCACTATAACTGGCTACTGCAATGGAACCAGCTCATAAGTGGAGCATTTTCTTTAGTAAGCTATGCTTAGTTAAATTAACACTGCCATTTGCTGACATTATCAATAATGGGTTGCTTCAAATAATATGAAACTTTGGAATGAACAAGTTTCATTCATTATTTTATTACTGTTCTTCCTTGTCACATAGTCAGAGAAGCCATAACCTATAAAGACCAAACTAGCTTCTACTATAGAGACTATATTTTGGTGTTCTTTTGGCTCACCCTAAGTCAGGACATAAATCTCTTTGGAAGCCTGGTGGAACCTATCAACCTCTTGTAAGTATAATGTTTTTAAATATATAAAATAATATATATATATATACATATATATATAGGATTATAAAGGAAACCAATTATATTGAAATACAGGTATATATATACATACATGTGTGTATATATATATACATACGTGTGTGTGTGTATATATATATATATATATATACACATGTACATACATACAAGTTCATGGGCCTCAGATTAAGAACCCCTGTGCTACATAGTATATATATTAATTATGCATAAAAGTGGATAAAAAGATAATTTTACAGATAGAGAAAAATGCCATAGGTATTTCTGACTTTGACAAATGACCTACAGGGGACTTACTATTTTGCATGCAATAAAAGTAACATTTGAGACAAACACTAAAATGAATGGAATCAGTTATCCAAATTAAAGCCCTATTCTTTCTCCTGAGTGCCAACCTGATACCATTAACTGCCCATTGGACATTTGAATTGTGTGTCCTGTAGTCATCTTAATTTCACTGTGTCCAAAAATCAGCTCATTATTTTTCTTCCCAAACCACCCCTTTTCCAAACTTCCTTCTTATTGCTGGGGCACCACTATCCTTGTAATTACCCAGGTAAACAGCCTTGGTATTATCTTCAACTACTCACCTTCACTCAATCAACAAATCAAATCATTACAAAATATTGTCTTTACCATCCACAATATCTCTTGCATACTTTACCTTTTCTTTACTCATACAACCAAACCCCAATTCAAGACCTCATCATTTCTTGCCTACACTACTCCAATAGCTTCTCGTTTGGTCTCCTGACCTCAGGTCACTCTTCACTCCAAGCCATCCTTCATATGGTTGCCACGGTAATTTCACTAAAGCACAGGTCTGGCCATGTCATGATGCTTCGGACTCCTAAGCTCCGATGGCTCCCTATTGCCTCTAGGATCAATAAATTCAATGCAATTCAGTAAACATTTATCAAGTGCCTATTACATTCCAGGCACTGTGCTAAACTCTGGGAATACAAATAAGAAAGAGAAAATCCCTGCCTTCCAGGAAACTGCAATCTAATGGAGAAGCCAATACACAAAAGGAAGCTGAAAAGCTAGGGGAGAGGATCTAGGAGAAGGATGATAGGCATGACTGGTGGATTCCAAACAAGTAGAGCAGCTGACGGAAAGAGGAGAATTACTTGGAAAATTCAGAAGTGGCCCACTATAAAAGAAAACTTTAGGAGTTTAGTGCTCTGCTTTCCAAACCTTCAATCATAGGGCAGAAGAGGTTAAAGGAGTTGAGGTGTTGAATATCCCAAACCATGTTAATCACCATAATTTCAGGTAATCAGCTTATTCTGGGGCATGAAATTCCAAAGAGTCCAAACCAAATAAAACTTTTGATAGAAAGTGGAAAATTACTGGAAAGTTCAGATCCTGGCCCTCTATAAAGCTCTTTACAACATGGCCCTTTCTTACCTTATGGTCTAGCAGCATCTCCTTACATGAATTCATTTCTGAACCTCCAATCTACTAGTGCCTTGCCTCTTATTAGGGCAGGGACTTTTGTTTTTGTACCTGTAGAATTTAGCACAGCACCTGGCTCATAATAGGTGCTTAATAAATGCTTGCTGATGGACTGATAGTAATATTCAACAACTAATGTTGGATCCAGCGAGATAAATAAATATGACTTGAGTTATTGAATATCAAAGTCTTATATTGATACCTCCTGAGATGTCTATAACTCTGGGTTATTGAAGGCTATACCAGCAGAAGGTAGGCACTGTCAGGCTCATCACCAAATGATGAATTGACAGGTGAGAGTTATTTGACCATGGCAACTCATAAAACCGTCTAGTAAGGTAGGTAGGAGTTGTGATATAGGTCAATAGAGAGGGTATCTACAGTGATGAAATCAAAGATCTTTTCAAGTAATTAAATAAATTGTGGAATAGAATGATAGGACATGGTGCCCCATACAATTAATGCAACATGAAAATGCTAGAACATAAATCAGATTACTAAGAAATTGAGGCTATGGAATTCTCTTGGGCAGTCCTGGAGAATCAATTACAAATCAATGCCCTTGCTTTGGAAGCTGTTCCTGGCTTATTCCTTACTTAGCTTCAAAACCTGAAACTAACATGGTGTGCACAAACTCCTGAAACCCAAGATCACAGGATCCTAGTTTTAACCAATCAATCAATGAACAAACATTTACTAAGTTCTTGCTTTGTGCCAGGTACTGTGCTAGGTGTTGGTGATACAAGGACTATGAAATGGTCACCGCCATGAGGAGTTCACACTTTAACAAGGGAAACGCTATGTTCATAAATATATGCAAAAAATACACGAGTGATTTTGTTTGAAGAGGGAAGGAGAAGACATCAGCAATTGGGGGAGGGGACATGAGGAAATGCTTTGTATAGAAAGCTTTGAGCAGTTTCAAACAAAACCAAGGATTTTAACACTACAAGGACTCTAAGAATAACTCAAAGGACCAAGCTGCTTCAACTGTTGGAGTGCATTTTTTTTAATCATTAAAGAAACTAGTGACAAGATGAAAAATTTTATTTCAAAATAAAAATTTGTATCAATTGGCTCTCATAGCAAGATGACAATTTTTATTTCAAAATAAAAACCTTTTTTTTTTTCATCAATTGACACTTCTAGTTTGTTGGTGGTGAGTGGGAGTACATTCTCAACATGGGGATGAAAGCGTGGTGAGGGGGGAGATGGAGTGTTGTCTGGGGGGAAGAGCAAGAAAGCCAGTTTAACTGGACTATAGAATGATGAAGGGAATAATAAATAAGAAGATTGGGAAGGTAGCTTGAGGCCAGGTGAAGGTCTTTACAAGCTAAAACAGAGAAGCTGGAAGAGACCTTAAGGAATGCTCATCATTTGTAAAGGCCCAGTGCTCTCAGAGTGTCTTACTGTAAAGATCTCTTGGGCATCTTCCTGATGGCCTGTAGCTTATACCTCACACCACTAGATGCTACTCTTTCTCTACCACATAGGAATCTGCAAGATAAACAATGCTGTTGATGTAAACGAAACTTAATTCTTCACACCCTGAATACTATTTAGATGCAAAACATGACCCTATTCTGTGTATTTGATTACAGTCATTATTAGAATGGGACAATATTTATGAAATATTTTGTTAGCCTCAGGCAGTGACAAGACCTACAAGCAATCCACAGTTGGTCATTTTTTTTTGTTTTGTCTTTTGCACAACACCACAGGGTATCAAATTTCAAACAGTCCAAGGCTATTGAGATAGCCATTAGCTGACATTTCTTATCTAACAAAGCTACAATTACTAATTACCCGAGGGGGGTAATCTTACTTTTTAAAAAATTGCCAAGGTGATGACAAACGTGTTTTCATTTTTTCTCTAATACAGTACAAGTTTAATACCTACCCAATGTTACTTATTTATATATAGTGATCATTATCATTACATATGTTATCATTGCAAAATATCATCATTTCCATCCACAATATCTCTTGCATACTTTCCCTTTTCTTCACTCATAATTAATATCTATTATATATAATGATAATATATTTCATATATATAATATATATTTATTCTGATGGAAGAAAAAAATTATCATCTACATGTCAATTTTCTTTTGGAGTTAGAGTATATGGTCCTAAGAAATCAGGACCTTGTTTAATTTGCTTGTCACTGCACCGGCTGCATGTTGCTATTTAAATAATGCTTTTTGACAAAGAAAGAATTAAAAAGTTAAAGGGGCTGTAAAATAAAAACAATAAACAAATACATCTAAACAAAGTGGCTGCATATTGTAGCAAATAAAGAGAAAGCCTCCCAGTCAGGAGGTCTTGGATTCAAGTACTGCGTTTGAAAAATACCAGCTGGCTGAGTGACTCTGGGCAAATCACAGCCTCCCAGAGTTTTGGACAACTCCTTAAAACTCCAAAAGCTGCCTATCTGAATGGAGAGAGAGAGAAAGTTTTCTGTGCCAATGAAATCCAAGGGGTAGGGTAGTTTAAAAGAGGTCCAGCTAAATTAGATACTTAAACATTTTTCTTAGCCTCAACTCTATCTCTGGGTATGGGAGCTGAGATAAAAGAATGAGAGGTCACCCTAAACTTATTACTAAAGTAGTAAAAAACAACCCACAACACTGCCAAAACATAACCCCTCTTCTTCCTATAGAGGGCATGTTTCAATGCATGGCTCTACATTTTTAAGGCTACAAAGCTCTATAAAATATTGTTAGTCTGGAATGGAAGCTGGTGGTGACTACTACTGTGATTTTTTTTTTAACCACAGATATATCTTATAACCAATCAAGTCATCTGTTTTGAAGAACCACAATTTAAGGAATTAAAAGAAATTGCTAATGCAGTTTCTGAGTTACTGTTGGTGATCTTCAAGAACTGTGGAAAATAGACAGGGGACCCCACAGGTTTGGGCATGGACTAGCATTCTTTTGATTTTCAAAAAGAAGCACAAGGCAGATTTTTCAAACTATAGGTCAATGAGCCTGACATCAGTTGCTGGCAAAATTCTGGAATAAATTCTTACAGGGTTGGTGTGTGGTGACTTAAAAAGGCAGAGTTGATGGCTATGAACCAGCATGGGATCCATGCAAATAAGTCTTGACAGACTAACTTCATTTTCTCCTTTTTTTTGTGGGCAAGATTACTTGACAGGTAGATTAGGGAATCTGGATTTTAGTGAGGTGTCTGACAAATTCTCTAACTATAACATTGTGGATAAAATAGAGGTATGTACAGGGTGTCCCTAAAGTCTGAACACATAGGCAAAATGCATATTTTGAAATATTTGGAATATTAACAGACCTTAGCCCCCTTGACTTCTTTTTCTGGGGTAGGAGAAGGTGTACTCAATGAAAATCACAGATGCAACACACTTGAGTGAACACATAAAGAGCGAATGTGCTAAAATTGACAGCAATGTGGAGTTATTGCATTGAGTTCAGGTGAATCTTGCAAAGTGCATCAACCTTTGCATCACAAATGATGGAAATCATATTGAAGATGTTATTTGTTAATATTCCAATTAAATAAAATGTTGTTGAAAATTTCATTCATTTCTTGAAAATATGCATTTTTCCTATGTGTCCAGACTTTAGGAACACCCTGTGGATCAGAGGTGTCAAGCACACTTTCTGTGACAGCACTGCACTCTGGAGTTGGAACCAAAATAGGTAACATTTAACAAAATAAATAAATGTTAATAAATGCTTGTTAATTTGTTGTTTTCTAAGTCACTATGTGGAGCCAGTTTGACATCACTGAGGTAAATGATAACATAGTTGTTGTTCAGTCATTTTTAATTGTGTCCAGTTCTTTGTGACCCCACTTGGGGTCAAGATACTGGAGTGGTTTGCCATTTCCTTCTACAGCTCATTTTACAGATGAGAAACCTGAGGCAAAAAGAGTTAAGTGACTTGCCCAGGGTCACACAGCTAGGAAGTGTCTGAGGCCACATTTGTACTTGGTTCTTCCTGACTCCAGGTCTGGAGCTCTATTCACTGCACCAATATAGTTAGGTGGGTTCAAAACTGTTTGAAAATCTAGATTCCAAGAATATAGATTAAGAGACTGGGATAAATCTGGAGGGATGCCTCTAGTGGTGTTCTGCAGAGACTTGTTCTTTTATACTTTTTTTTGTTTTGCTAATCAGTGACTTAGATAAAGAAACAGATGGAATGCTTAGCAATGCTTAGTCGAGCACAGACTCTAAGCAACACTCAATCAAGTCAACAAGCATTTATTATGACACACTATGTGCCAGGCATTGTGCCAAATGCCAGGGACACGAAGAAAAGCCAAAATACTCCCTGACTTCAAGGAGCTCATATTCTAATGGGGAAGACAACATGTAAGCAACCACATACATATGTGGATTGCAAGACACCAGAAGGGATACTGGATAGAAAATAATTGGGATCCAATATGATCTTAACAGGATTGAAAGGGAAACCAAATATATTTAAAATCAATGGGAAACAAATCAATTACACAAGTACCTAAGTACAGGATAAGGAAATGGGGGAGAAGGGACTAGAAGGCAATTCATGGGACAAAGATCTGGGAGTTTTAGCTGAATGTAGACTCCATATGAACCAACGGTGTGGCACAGCCGTCGGCAAAAGCAAACGGTATTGGAGGTAGCATTAACAGAAACAGAATATCCTAAATGAAGAAGGTGATGTTCCCTCTGTCCTCGGCAGCCCTTCCCTGGCATATTGTTTTCAGTTCTGAGTAATGCACTTTGGGGTGGCCGGTGGCAAATAAGAACATTACCAGAGGATAGTGACCAGGTCAGGGAGAGATCTCAAAACAATGTTATGAGGACAGGTTGAAAGAAACCAGGCCAGTTTAGCCTGAAGGTAATAAGACTTGGAGGAAGAAGTGATTAGCAGACTTTTATTATTTGAAAGTTTGTCATGTCTAAGAGGGGTCAAACTTTATCTTGGCAAAGGAGGGTGGAATAGAATTAATGGGTAGAAACTATAGGAAGGTAGTATAAGGGAAAACTACACATATTATTAATGTTGTTTGTAAGTAGAAAGGGTTTTGTATGAATACAAGGTGTTTATGGTCACTGGGAGTTGTCAAGAAGACACTACATGAGCACTTATCAGAGATGTTATAGACAGAGTTTATGCTTTATGCTGGCATTGGACGAAATGATTTCTTAGGACTTTTCAATTCTGAAGTTCTATGATTCTACTATTTTTTTTACATTGGTGAAGCTAAATCTATCCTTATCCCAGAACTGTGGGCTACTGGAATAATGGAGAAGGTGGTTGTTGCTGTTGTTTGTCCTTCATTCTCAAAGAGGACCGTGACATCATGGAGGTGATGCCATGGCTTGCAAATGAATTGGAGTTAAGTGAGGGAGGGCTGTGCAAAGTCACCAGCCTCACTTTCTCCTCTGGGGCCGTATGGATCCAGTGGCAAAATACAGATCAGGATGACTGGAGATGGTCCCCAATGGAGAAGGTGGGAAGTAGGACACAATTTGACATGTCTATACTCCATGCCCTGCAAATATATAAGTAGTAGTCTAGAGGACAAAAAGCAAAATCATTATTTCTAATCAAACCGGCCTTCTATTTCTTCCCCTTACATAGTACTCCACTTGTGCAACACCCATACCTAGAACACTCTTTCCTCATTTATCTTTCATAGAACACGCTCTCCCTCAATCTTCAAAACTCAAGTGCCAACTTCCATACAAGGCCTTTCTTGATATTTCCCCGTCTTCCCGTTTGTTGGCATTCTCTCCTGTGTGAAATTATTTTGTATTTATTTAACTTTGCACGTGCTGATAACCCTGGTATAATATAAGCTCCTGAAGGCAGGACTCTTTAATTTTTCTTGTCTCTATATCCCCAAGGCCTAGCACAGTGCCTACTTACATTACAGCCATTTGTGATGTTTGTCGAATTGAATTATTTTTTCACAATCAGGACAGATAATCTAACAATAAGGCTTTCCACTTTATAACTATGTGCTTTTATTGGAGCAGCGTTAAAATGACTTGTAATTTTTGTTTCTCCTCAACATGTACCTATCCATCCAATAATTTTGAATGGTAAGGAAGAAACTGGTGTATCGTTCTACAACCTTGGGTTATTTCCCAAGGAAGAGCACATGAACTAAATATAGAGAGGGGAAAAATGCATTTCACCTAAGCAAAGGTAAAATCATTTCCAAATGAACACTTTGCAAAGTCAAAGTAGGAGTCAAATGGATAGAATGATTGATGAATTCTGTAAGCAGAAGTCCTGGAGTACAACAGTAGTTGCAAGAATCAGATGTATAATGCTGTATATTTAAAAATCAATGACATTAGGTATGGCATTTAGTACAGTGCCTGGCAAATAGTAAGTGCTATATAAATGTTAAGTCATCATTATCATTACTATTATTGGGGTTTTCAGAGGATTTGATCTTCAGTGTGAGGCCTTGCTGAGCCCTTTGCAGGGCTGCTCATCCACATTTGGTGGCCACCTGTCACCCAGCTCTCACCTCTGGCTCCAAGAAGATGTAGCATGCACAGTAGCTATACCCTGGTAAATCTTCTTGTCAGATAGGCAACTTCAGGTTGAGGGTGAATGACAGGCCTCCAACTTGTTGGTGAGTTAGGGGGATGTCTACCCCAGGCATATGAAGCCTCCCTGGTGGAATGGGCAGATGAGAACAACTTGTTCCTATGGCCATGAAGATGGCTGAAGCAGGTGCTGTGGAGCCCTGAGAGCTTGATCAGACATCGAAGATACCAAGGTCATCCACTGCATCCTGGGCCCTCACCAGACGTCTTGACTCTCGTCCTGCTACTGGACTTTGATGACTCAGGAAGAGAGAGTGAAGCTGGTGACTTTGTGCAATTCTGCCTCGCTTAAATCCAATTTGTGTGCATGTTAAGACATTAGCAGTGAGGTTGTCAGTCCTTTTTGAAAATGAAGGACAAACAGCAATTGCCATTATTATCATATACACAGGAGGAAAATAAAATCTGGACAGTAATCCTCCCATTATTGTCATTAGCGTTCAAAGTTTATTTTTGTGTTGTAGTAAAAGTGTAGAGAACTTGAAGGTAGTTCAGCGGTAATCCCTCCCCAAATTATTAAATGGTTAGAAAAGAAGATGCAGAAATACAATTGGATAATATCTGCAAGCACAATTTTGGGGGAATGCAGGGATATGCTAGCTAGAGTCAGCTAGTGTATAGACTCAGGAGCCAACTGCTAAATTTTAAGTGGGAGCATTTACACTTCAAAAATAGGCAAATGCTACAAAGCAGAGATTGATTATTGTTTTGTCGATGGCGAAAGTACGTTAATAATGCAGATTGAATTTTAAAGTGTGTCCTGTGTACATTTTTTTAAAGAACCACTGTTAAACATTTAACAGCTCCTAAGGGAAAGCCAGATTGAATTAATTAAAAATTGGAATCATATAAAAGTTAAAAATAGTTTTAGGAATTTCTAAATGTATATAAGCATATATATATACATATATATGTGATGTCAATCAACAAGCACTTATTAAACCCTTACTATGTGCCAGACACTGTAACTGTTAAGCATTTCTAAGTATCTACCTTGCTTTAATAATAAAATATATCTATGTATACATATTATAAATTTATATAAATTATATCCTCCTTTTATGCAGAATTTCCTCATTATAGGGGTAAATTGCCAATGTTCCTACTGCAGCAAGGAATGCTTACTTCCCCTAATGGAATCACTCTGAAGGCTGAGAGAGTGAATTAAATGCTTTTGACAGCTTTTTGAATACGCTTATTTCCAACCAGAAAGGTCCCTTCTTCTATTATTCTGACCAAACTGCAGAATAGCCCCTGATGCCAACCAAAGTGACCACTTGTCTGGGAAAAAACTGCACTTGTCTTCTTCAAATTGAACATGTGAAAGAGGAATATTAAAGTAAATACTGTAAGACTCATCTGTAATAAATACAATCATTTAACTACATATACCTAATGTTCCTAAATTCATAAAAGCAATATATTGACATAAACAGAATAAACATGCTCCAATAAATTTACTGATGGTGTTCTTTTAATTTAACGAGAACACGGGTATGAACTTCAGTCCTGCTCATATGGCATGATCACAAATTCTTAATCGATAGACTCTAAATTAATGAAAAGATGCATGGCTACACATGTATAACCTTTATTGAATTGCTTGACTTCTCATGGGGGGTGTGGAGAGGGAGGAAGGGAGAGAATTTGGAACTCAAAGTTTTAAAAATGAATGTTAAAAATTGTTTTTACATGTAACTGGGGAAAAACAAAATATTCAATAAAAGCTAAAAAAATCATGAAAAGCCATTAGATAGGAATTATGACCAATCTTTTTTTGAGGGCAGACCAAAAAAGAATGGCCTTAATGAAGGATGGATTTTGTTTTGACACAAGAAGTAACATCCTGACTATGAGGGTATGAGACACTGGGGCAGGCAGGCTTTGCAGGAGAACCATATAATTTTCTTTCCAGGAATCTTTAATAACAGGGTAGGTACTTACCTGTATAGATTGGGAAGATGAAATAGAGCTCAGATTCAGGGTGACAGACTAGATGCCCTCATGGAATCTCTTTCCATTAATTTCAGTGGCAGGGACAATTAATTCGATAGCTCATGAAATGGCTGATCAGTTCCAATTATCATCTAGCAGACACTAACAAATGAACCTGGAAAGTAATAAGATTTTTGTAGGGTGAGTGGATGTGATGCAAATATAATTTTCAAATCATTTTCTATAATAAATAGGCCCCAACATTTGGAGCACCATAACTCTATTACATTAATACGTTTTTATATTCATGGTAAAAACCTATAAAAGTAGTAAATGTTTAGCCCCCAAGTTAGCAGATGTTCCATTTCCAAATTAGCATTGCTATCTTTGTTTAAATGAAAAAAAAATTAAAGTGATTGGAAAGCATTTTCGAATGTGTAGTAATCATAATGATAATATGACATTGATGCCAAATTTTTTAAAGCTAAGGCTTTAAAAAATGAGCAAGAACCAAACACCTCTTTTAGGTATAGCAAGCACTGTTTAATAGGTATGGTTCTTGCCATCAGAAGACAGTCAAATTTTCTTTCCTTTATGAAACAGAAAAGGCTAAAAAAAGGCAATATAAATTCTCATGACAAGTTATTTATTCTCTATAAAAACATCTTGGAGTTACAAGGGAATTTATACATAATTTGGTTCAACCTCCCTCCCAAAGAGGGAATTCCTTTAACAGCATATCAACAGGAACAACAAACAACAACATCTAGGCACTACTTGAATCTTTCAGTGACAGTGAGCTCACTAATTTAATTTATCTATTTTTTTGAGTTCACTAATTTTTGAGGGAGACTACTGCATTTATAGAAAGCTCTAATGATTATAAAGTTCTTCAATATTTTAAGTTAAAATTTGCCCCTTTTAAAGTTTCAACCGTTGGTTTCTTCTGACCATCGAAGGAAATAGACTAACCCTCTTCCAAGTCTTTCTAGTATTGGAAGACAGTTTTGCATTTTTCCATTTAATTTCTTCTCTTGGCTAAACATTTTCAGTTCCTTTGACAATTCTTCATATATCATTCCAGTGGATTATAGACTGCGGGGAGGCAGCAACTGTTTCACTTTTCTCTTTTTATTTCCAATACCTAGGAAAAGTAACTGACATAGACTGTAAGACGTGCTTAAGAAATATTGAACAATACGGCTTCCAGATCCTTTACTATCCTGGTTGTTCTCCCTAGTTCATCAATGTCCTTATTTTAGAAGGCAGTACCCAGGACCAAACACAATGCTCTAGAAATTGATTGATGATAAGTCCTTTGGGATTATTACTCCCTTTTGATCTAGATATTATACTTCTACCAACAGTCTAAAGTTGCTTTACCTTTATTTATGACCATATCACAGGATTTCCTGGTATTGAACTTATTGTTAATTCCAGCACTAAGTCTTTATCACATGACCTAGTGGTAAAGGGCAGCTAGGTGGTACAGTGGATAGAACACTGGGCCTGCAGTCAGGAAAATCTGAGTTCAAATCCAGTTTCAGACACCCACTAACTGTGGGACCCTGGGCAAGTCACTTAACCCTGTTTGCCTTAGTTTCCTCATCTGTAAAATGAGCTAGAAAAGGAAATGGTGTTTCACTGCAGTATCTTCGCCAAGAAAATCTTAAATGGGTCCTGAAGAGTTGGACACAAATAAAACAACCCAACAACAAAATGTAGTAAAGCCAACTTGCCTGTCTTATACTTGCGCAATGCATTCTTTGAACCTAAATGCAGGATTTTTTATCTTTCTTAAATCTTTTGTCACTGGTTTCTGCCTATTGTTCCAGCTTGTTGAAATCTTTTTGAACATTATTTCATTTATCACATTAACTCTCCCTTATAGGTTTTGCCATCTGTAAACTTGGTAATCACCTCTTTTATGCTTTCATCTAAGTTATTGATAAAAAATATTGACTAGGACAAGGCATAGGACTTCTCTCAGTTTGATATCATTCCATTAATCAATATTCTTTGGTTAAAGTCATTCAACTAGCTTCAAAGCCTAACTACTTCCATTTCTCCCACATTACTCTATCTTGTCCACAGAGATCCAGCTGACACTGAGGATCAGCTATGAATGAAGATTTACACAGATGAAATGGTGTATCTGAGAAATGTAAGCTATAAAAAAGATGGGCCAATCCCATAGTGAAAATGAGGGATAACAGATGGATTGCTTTTATATTCCACCAAAATCCAAGAAATGTTAAAAAAATGCAAGGAAGACTCTGAGTGCACTGAATGAATTCCTTTTGATGAACTTATGGGAGGAAATGGTTGAGAGCTGCAAAGGAGGTATAAGCATGGATGAGATGTGACCCACATCTTTGAGGGGTATGCCTGCATTGATGAGATCACAGATCCAGTGAACTATTTTAGTATACAAGAATATTATGAAATACCTTTTTCGAAATGTCTGTTCATATCTGGATTCACTATGTCTATGACCGTCTCCTAATCTATCCATTTAACAACCTTATCAAAAAAGAAAATGAGGTTAGTTTGGCATGACTCGCTCTTAGTGAACCCTCTGCTATTTCCTAATCATTATTATTCTCTTCCTTAAATGCTCACAAACCACCAGCGTATAGTCCATTCTAGAGTTCTACCTGAGATTAACGGGAAATTTACTAATCTATACTTCCCAAGATCTACATTTTTCTTCTTTTTTTTTTTGAAAAACATGAATTTGGTTGAGCAGGTGTAAGACAGTTCTCTGTGTGACTACTTTGCCTATTTGCTTCCAATGAACTAAAAATGCTAGCCCAAAGCTCAGGGTAAGAAGGGTTTATGGAATGGGTGTGAATATATAGGGTGCAAATTGCTAACCAACCTGTCAAAATGATTCCTGGTTTCTCTAATTCCTTCACTCTAAGGTCAGTCTATTGATAAATATTTATTAAACATCTATTATGTGCCAGATGCAATTCTCTCATTGGAAGCTGAACTAGATGACCTCTGAGGTCTCTTCCAAATCTAAAACCCAAATCCCATGATTCTAGTATTTTTGTGTATATGGAAAATATGTATATCTTTAAATATGCATACATACACACACACACATATATATACATATGTGTGTGTATATGTATGTATACCACATTGGTTTTTCCTACCTGATGGGCAGCTACTATGCTGTGGTAGTTGGGCTGGGAAGGGGCATTACTATTTCCCTTATGGATCTGAAGGGGGGCAATAAGACCTTTTATATTAAGCATCAGCTCTTGTTTGGCATAAGCTTTGTACCTCCAGTATATGAATAAGAGATAAATGTCCTCCTGCATTCTTTTGTTTTTCCCTCTCTGGCATCATCTGCCACAGCCTAGGAAAGTCTTTGTTTAAACCCTGAGGCAAACATGAGTTTTCTTTCCCTTGTGAAACCTCTGAGGAAAGCAAGTTTCAAAGAAACAATTACTACAGTGATTTCTTCCATACCGGTCAGTCCCTGGCTATATGCCAGTCTCCTACCTAAACTAAGAATCACTGACCATGGTCCTCAGCTGGGAACAGCCTGAAATATTCTTATGCATGGAACAGTGAGAGGTGATCAGCTTCTGGGGCCTATCCAGTAGGAGGTAAGCTCTTTGAGGTCAAGGACCATTTGGTTTTTGCCTTTTGTATCTCCATTACCCAGGCCAATGTCTCATACAATGCTTACCTAATTTTTGTTTAAAGTCAGACATTCACATAGCAATTCAAAGTTTGTAACACATTTTACAAACATTATGTCATCTGAGCCTCACAACTATTCTGTGAGGCAGGTACTATAGATGCTCTTCTGGGTTTAGCTGTCATTCCTTCATGGAATTCATTCCTGAACTGCCAGTAGAGAATCTTTGACCAGTACTAGTAGTGTTTGCATCTCTTAGCTTTAGAACTCTGATTGTACTTCCTCTTGTGTTTAGCAAGGTATACACATCTGCCACATGTTGGCTTCTAGAGATGGTATGTCAAAGAACCAAAACAAGGGCACAAAGTGTGCATCTTTACTCTGGGACTTAGTAAACCTAGAATTCCCCTTTGTCATCTTCCATTGCTGCTGGGACTAAGGGGAGCTTGAATTGATGAAGTAACAATACCCAAGATGTCCTTATGAAACCTCATACAGTTCTATCTGTTCCATCCTCCATAGAGGTTGAATGGGAGTGGGCAGAAAATAATCAAGGTTTTGCACAAACAAATCCAATAAAGTAAAGGGAAACAACTGGGAAAAAAATCTTTGAAGCAAGTTTCTCTGATAAAGGTCTATTTTGCAAGAACTTAATCAAATTTATAAGAGTAAGATACATTCACCAACTGACAAATTGTCTAAGGATGTGCCCAACCTGTGGTAGAGTGTTCTGAGCTCCTATTGGTATGATCAACCACTGCCACACACACGGTACATGACCCCGACACTGTACATGACCATGTCATTTTGGTCCTATTCAAGCACAAATGATAAACAATAACAAGGATTTTTCAAGAAAAGAAACCCAGGCTATGTACAGCTATCTGAATAAATGCTCCAAGTAACTTCAAATTAAACTGCAAATTAAAACAGTTCTGAGCATCTACCTCATGCCCATCATAGTGGCTAAGACGGTAAAAAGGAAAATGATAAATATTGGAGAGGCTGTGGGAAAACAGGCACATTGATATATTGTCGGTGGACCTGTGAATGGGTCAGGAAAGCAATTTGGAATTCGACACAAAATGTTATTAAACAGGGCCTTAAACCTTAGACTCAGCAATACCACTGCTAAACCTATATCCCAAAAAGACAAAAAAGAGGAAAAGATCCATATGTACAAAAATATTTACTGAAGCTTTTTTGTGATGGCAAAAAAGGACTAGACATTTGATAAAGGAAGTATAACTGATTTGCTTTAACGGTTTACTCCTTTAGTTATAAATTCTACATTGAAAAATAATTGAAGTTTCCATATTTGGGCTAAGCTTTCCAACTTTCCTTAAGCAAATTCAAACACTAGTTAAAGTTTCCATCGGGCTGAGGATCAGCCCTTCCAGAGGCAACATGCTATAATGATTAGATTTTAGGACTTGGAGTCAGGAGACCCGGCAGTGTGATCATAGGCACATCATTTAACCTTTTGGAATCTCAATTTCTTTGTCTATACAATGAGGATAATAATATTTGTATTACTTAGCTCAGAAAATCATTGTAAGGAAAATGGTTTGCAAATTTTATGTGCACTATACATCATAAACTACAAATGGGAGTTGATTTGGAGTATACCAAAAAGTCTTAGTGCAGTTTTAAGCTATTAAAGCTTAAAATATAGGGTGTTCCATATTTTAGGACACCCTATATTATTTCCTGTTCATTTATACTCCCTCACTTTGCTTTATGGATTCAGTCACCATTCATTTACTGAAGGAGAGGAATCCTTGGGAACAACCCTTCAAAGGAGGCTTCTTCTATATTGGAAAGCAAGGAAGCTCACTGAACAGTTAATAATTTTGAGTTTCAGCATATTTTGAGCCTTTGCTTCAAAACAGCTCATTTCTCTGTAACTAGTTAGGAAACAGAGCAGATTTTCTTTTTCCTCCCACCCCCACTGCACTAAACAATCTTGTAATTATATGGGAAGCCGAGGAGGGCAGTCTAGCCAGCGGCTTGGCTTAATGTCCTAAACCTCATAGTGAAATATGCAGACATACTGGAACCACATGTTAAAATCTCATCAGTTGATTCAGTCTTCCTTCTGACTAACCTAAACTCAGATCATTCAGCCCATTAGGGAACTCTGTCGTGGGAGGCCTTAGAAACCCATTGTCTAGCCCTGAATAAAATGTCAAAAAGTACTCCAATTAGAAGCTACTTCCTCATAGAGGCTGGCCTCATTCTGAACTAATTTCATCCTTGAGGGTTTGGACTCAGGAGCTTGAGGGGACTTTGGAATCAGTCTCAAGGTCAGTCTTAGTTAAGATGACCCCAAGAAAATCAGGGAGCTTTTAGTTGTAATATGGCATTTCTGACCCTTTCTAGAGTTATCCAAGACTACAACCAGTGGCCTGCCCTAAACCATTATTTATTATTTTTAGATCTACTATAGACTCATGTCCTTGAATTGGGAGATGCTACGCTACTGGATTTTTCTTTTACAATCTCACAGAAGTTATTATAACTTGTGACGATGAAGTAACGACTAATTTCCTAATGTGGTCTGTAACTTGAACCTAAAGGCAGTTTCCAAAGAGGGGTTCCAGGAATGTTCTGAGTGGCAGCATCACTGAAAAAAAACCACTTCAACAAACGTTTATTAAATGCCTACTATTGTGCCAGGCACCGGGCTAAGCATTGGGGATACAAATAAGAAAAAAAGGTATTCTTTGCCCTCTAGGCACTTACAGTGCAATGGGGGAAGAAAACAGACAAAAAGGAAGCTGAAAATCAGGGCAGGCATCACCAAGGGGTATCCTGCATGAGATGGGGGTAGGGGTGGTGGTTGGGAAGGTGCTCTGTGGAGTCAAAACCAAGCAGAGATGCTACCTGGGAACTTTTAAGTCCTCTATAAAAGGGAGGTTTTGGTAAGTGTTTATTGTTCCACCCCTCACAGTCCCCTAGTAAGAGGGGAGAGGCAACTGAAGGAGTTGAGAAGGTACTGAGTATCAAAAACTAAGTCAATGTGCATGGCAATGAGATTTCAGGTGACCAGCTTATCTTGGAGGTTACTATTTTGAAAGACAACACTCATCTGGATTTCTTAGTTTTGATATTTTAGTTTAAAAATCAATCCTGCTGCTCGGTTTTCCCTGGGAAGGGGGTGTAGCACACAGGAAAGAAACCTAGAATTAGAGTCAGTCGTGCCTGCCTCTTTACAACCCCATTTGGGGTTTTCTTGGCAAAGATACTGGAGTGGTTTGCCATTTCCTTCTCCAGCTCATTTTATCGATGAGGAAACAAAGACAAATAGGGTTAAATGACTTGCCCAGGATCCCACAAGCTAGTACAGGTGTCTGAGGCTGGATCTGAACTCATGAAGATGAATCTTCCTGACTCCAGGCCCAGCACAATATCCACTGCACCATCCAGAGTCAGAAGATTCAGGTTTAAATTCCAGCTCCACCAGTTAGTAGGTGGGAAACACTGGGCAACTCCATTCATCTTTCTGACATTTTTCATCTGTAAGATGGGAATCAGACTATTCGTAATGTTTCTTCATTTATAAAATAATGAAAATAATACCTACCTCAAGGGGTTTATATGATGATCAAACGAGATGGTGTATGTACACTGCTTTTTGAACATAAAACCCCATGTAAGTGGAAGTTATTAATATTCACAAACACTACAAGATTCTCATCAGATAGTTTTCAGCCCACACCTTCGAATTCTCACAGATGTATTTTGCCATCCCAATCTGGCTCCATCAAGACTCTCAGATATAGGTGACCTAATTGTTTATGTGCTTTGGATGATAACTAATGGCACAAGTGGAGTGAGTTGTTCTAGTTAATGAATCCCAGAAGACAAATTGTGTATTGTTGGTCTTTTTGAATACTGAAACCTGGATCTCAGCATTTTCAAAAGGGTAACTTTGTCTTTGTCTAAAACTAATAGATTAGGATAAAAATGAAGAAATAAACTAAGAATGTGGCCGCTTCACAGACAGCATTGATTTTTTAAAAAATAGCTTTCTAAAAGACATACATGGTTGGATGTTGTCCTTCATTCTTGAACAGGACCAAGATGACAAAAGTACATTAGGGTCAAGGCATAGTGTGTCCAACTGTGACTGATCAAACCAAAATGAGCTCAGAAGGCTCTGCCACAGGTCAGGCACATACAGTCCACATGAACATTTGGAATAGAGACGTGTCTAAATTGTGCATTTCACGTTTCTTTTGAGCTACTGAAATTCTGCTTTGCTCAAGAGGGCACAATGCTTTCTTTGATGCTGGCATGCCATGCTGAGTGATTCTGTGCCAGCGTCTCCCATGTCTCACAATAGATCCCAAAGTTCTTCAGAGAGCCCCTGAGACACATACTTATTGTGATAACATAATTGAGCACGAAATTGGGTAAGGCCAGGACTTGGTTGACAGCCACAACATTTTGTCCTAGAGAATTACGCTGTTAGGGAGCTCACAACAATGGTGTCAGTAGTGACCGAAGCAAGGAACTAGGGCCAGAGATTCAACAAATACTTCTGGACCCTTGTTCATTCCTTGGAACCAGTTCGGAATTTATGAAAACTACCTAGTGAATGGAACCTCCGTGCTCTGTTTATAAGGGCAGAAAAAACAGAACATTCCAAACATATTCCCAAAATGTTTATATGGAACTTTTGTTCCTTTGATTAGTTTCAACACTATAGACATGTAGAAGAATAAACATTAAGGCTTTATTTGTTAGTCACAATACTTTGGCAGCACTCTGGACAGAAAGCTTTCTCCTTTTCTTTTAGACGCTGGCATATCTTTAAGAGTCTTTCACTGTCTGTCTTCTTTCAGATTTATTTAATCTTCATTTTATTTAATCCCTGTATGTCCAGTTCTTATCTTCTTCCATATCTAGGGCAGCCTTTGAAGTCAACGACTTTCAAGAGTATCTGCGTGCAAAAGAGATTCACAGATGTAGTGAGGATGATAAATAGTCTAAATATTTGTACGAGATATTTTCTGATCCTGTCTCTTCCTGCTCCCATTTATTCTACTGTCTTTCTCTCCTTCACTATACTGTTGCATTCACTTTTCCTCAGTTTCTCATTCTCTGACCTCCACTTAATTTTGTGCTTCTTTCAAATTTCTTCATTTCTTTCTTGTGGCTCCTTACTTTTATGATAATAATCCAATGGGGGAAAACAACATAATGTTCTGATTTATACATCACCACCTAGCTATTCCTTCCCTGGTTCTCCTCCCTGAGATGAAAACAGTTAACATACTTGGGATGCTAAAGAACTAAAATCCACAGTGCCAAATGTATCCTCGGTTCACTTCACCAATGTTCTTGGAACATTTTTACTTCTGAATTTCATAACACAAACCAGTAGATAGGAAATAAAATGCAGAAAATTCACAAGCAAGTCAGTCTCCCAAAGCCACATCATATAGCTACAAGTTCAACTTAATTTATTACTGGATGTTTCTTATCCTCCTGAAAATGGACTTTCCTGCCAAGAAATTGCCATCTATATGTCAATATATGTATACAATGTACTGTCTATTCTATAAGAATAGAGTACTTGCCAAATTAAGGATTTCAACTCTCTTTCCCTGGAAGTATTATGAGACTTTGGAGATTAATACAACATGTGTGTATCTATATCTATGTGCACATATATGTATACACACATATGTATATATTCCAGCTCTGTAACTTGTTGGCCATGTGACCCTGGGCAAGTCATATTACCTGTCTGGGCTTCAGGTTCCTCATCTGTAAAATGAAGGGTTTGGACTAGATAATTTACATAATTTCTTTCATCTATAGCATTCTATGATGAAGGATTTACATAATCCTTAATCTATAGAAAGCCTTGTATTCTACTGTAACAACAATGTTGCTGGCAGCTGTTGTAGGAGTGAAAGGCCAACAACAAAAGCATGCAGGAAGGCTGCCAGCACAGGTTTTTTGATCTGCTTTTCTAAGGAAAGCAACTTTAAGGGGTTAATAATCTCACTTTAATTAAACATACATATATCATTCACTTAGTTCAAGGGGAAAAAGCTAGCATCCTGAACTTCAGAGAGAATACAAACAGAAATTACAAGTATACATTATATAAACAGAACAAACACAAATCAGTAGACAGGCTTTTTTCTGTCCATAGCAATACATACAGTTATCAGAGAGGGGAGAACCAACATCTGGGTTTTTTCAAAGCTGGGGGAGGGGAGGGCTCCAACAGCTACCCAGAGTCTTGTCTGGCCAAATCACCAACACTTCCAATTAGTGTGCCCCCAGAACAAAATGCCAACCTCAGAGTATATATACACTTCTTCAGTCAGGGTTTCATACCTTTTGCAGGTTTCACACCTCTCCTGACCTAACTAGCAAAAGGGTGTGGACCTTCCTACAAACAAAGGAAAGACTCAATCAAAGGCCCTTGATTACCTTAGTGCTGAGAAGCACTCCCAAACAAAAGACAACAAAAAGTCCCACTTTGCTTGCCCTTACATCTACTGGAATTTTAATGACATTAAGAATAAGCAAGGAAGGTCTCTACTATATTAAGTGGACCACATGTGATGAATTTATGGAAGGATATGTTGAAGAATTGCCTAGGATAGATGGGTTGTAATCTGCATCCTTGGAAGGACCATCTATATTAGTAATATCACATGATATCACAACGCAATATCACAATGATGTCACAAATCTATTTTTGCATTTGAGTGTTTGAGCATAATCTTTAATAGAGGAATTGCTACTCAGAAACTACTGTCCCAGTTGGGTGACATAGTCTCTTTCCTTCCTATTGTCTCCACTTTGTGTCTCTCTTCCTTCAGCCTGCTGTTGCTTGAAACTAACTCCATCCCTTACCTCAACTCAATCCTTTCCTCTCAGCTCCATTTCTCACCATGAGGCCTGTCCAAGTGGGTATTTCAGTCATGTGACTGGTAGAACTACCACCCACTGGCTTGGAGTTGGGGGAAATTCTGCTCCTGCTGCTTGGCTGAACACAAAGCATATATGTAAAGCAGGGAGATCAATGCTTACTGGATTGGCAGACTGGAGGAAGAGAATCCAGCCCTCCTTGCTGCAGTATCAGAGTTGTGTTCCTGGTGTTTCTACATAACTCTGAATGCATTTTCCCATAGAAACATTGTTGTACATGGTTTTCTGGTTTCATAGTACTATGTATATACAGTACCATCCATTAAGCCCATTATGGATTGAATAGACTTTTGTAACCTGTCCTGGAGATCTAATTATCATTTTTCCAGTATTATTTCTATGGGAAAGTTTATTCAAAGATTGAAATCAGAAGGAAGAAAGGAAGGAAACCAGTATTCATTAGGTGTTTACTAAGTGCCAGGTACTGTTCTAAGTGCTTTATAAATATTATCTTGTTTGATCCTTGCAACAACCCTGGAAATAAATATTATTATTATTCCATTTTAAGGTTGAGAAATGAAGGCAAATATTAAGTAAATTGCCCAGGATCACAAAAACTAGCAAATGCCTGAGGCTACATTTGAATTCAGGTCTTCCTGACTCCATCTTGCATTCTATCCACTTCATCACCTGGCTACCTCTAACAGAACATAACTGAATGTTGTTTAGTAAATGGGCACTGTTCATAGGAGGGAATATCAGATAGGAAAATCCTACAGTTTACACCTAGAAGAGACTCCCCAAATCAGGATGGCATGAACAGTAAAGAGCAATTTTATTGGTTTTATAGAGCTGAAGATTCTGCTCCTTTTGTAGCCTGTCTTCACAAAAATAGCCACTAAACAATAAAATTACATCTTCTCCAAACCCTGAATTTGGTGCTGCTTCACTTGGAACTTTGTGTTATCTATTAGTCATCAAAAACAAATAAAAAGCATGGGAAAAGATATTGGATTTCATCATAGAGGATTTCCTCTACCATTGCAGACTGTAATCTATGCATGCCTTCTCATCCCTTTCTATTGTGTCCCTGTGTGCCCTTCCAAAGATTCTCCACAGAATATCCCATCCAAAATGCAGAGGTCTTCTCTAGGGCTGGTATGAGTATTTTCACAGATGTCAACATTTGAAACCAAGGATGACATTTGTTGGGAAAATTAGTTGGTAAGATCATCTTAGGCAGTGACATGAGATAGTTATGAACTATCATTGAAGGATTTTTTCCTGTGTTATCTTGATTATTCATTTATATTGATCAAGTTTGCTGCATCAGAGAGTGTTAGAGCTGGCTACAAGTCCAAATACGGAAAATGAGGACCTGAGAAAAGCAGCCTGTGGTCATATGGCTAAGAAGTAATGGAGTCGGTACTGGAACTTAGGTCACAAGCAGGGTGGCAAAGAGAAAAATACAGCTGTTTTGTAGTTAGAGGGGCAGGATTTGACTCTTGGCTCTGCCTCTTAGTGACCTGTGTGACCTTGGGCAAATCATTGAATCTTTTGGGGCCTCAGTTTCTTTATCTATAAAATGAGGTGGTTCGTTGGAGTAGGTGACGACTAAGGTCTCTCAAAATCAAGATTTTTAAACACGATTGCTCTTTGACTCCAAAACCAGCGTTCACTCCACTATACTTGGTTTAATTATTCTTCTTTCTCTGTCACTTTGCTGCTTTGACACATGTAAGCTTCTATTCTGCCCTGATCCTTTCCTTATACATTCCTTGCGGCACCTATAGCAGTGACTTTCTAATCAAGGACCCTAGAGACAGAGGGTTATTGACCTCATCTTATAAAAAATCATCTGTAAAAGGAAACATTCTCATTGAAACGTGGGAGAGGCCCTAGCATGGCGTACGTACAGAGCTGCCTGCTGTCACCACTGGGGGTCAGAAGAGCAGCAGAGCTTTGAAGCCAGCTGCCGGAGATTTGGGTCCTTTCTTATTCCCAAAGCAGCGGCAGCGGAGGAGGCCCAAGGCAGTTAATCGATCAAGTTAATGAGTAATGGAGCAGGGACTAGATAGAACCCAGGTAGAAAGAACTCAGTTCTCTGGGATCCCAGTAGCGTCAGGGCGCTTTCCACTACACTACCCTCTCACAGCCTGCTCTTTAAAAAAATTTTCGAGGACATGAAATAAGCTGGCTGGACAAGCTCTTAAAAGATAAATAAGGGTTAAACAATAGTATCTCTAAATGAACTCAGTTTTACTGCCCGGCATTTAATTTATTAGAAATAAAAAGCCTCTTTGGGCTCGAAAGGAATTCGACAGATCTTGTGGTCGCTCAGCGAAGACTTCACTAAAATAATCAGAGATGGCTCTTAATGATATTTCAAGAAGATATCTCAGTCTCCCTAAGTGATGTCTCAGTGTTGTACAACTTGGAATTCCTTCCTACAACTAACCTAAATTCTTCGTGTTGTAAATCCAAAACTTTGTTTTTTTCTGTT
Organism: Trichosurus vulpecula; assembly: GCF_011100635.1. NCBI lineage: Eukaryota > Metazoa > Chordata > Mammalia > Diprotodontia > Phalangeridae > Trichosurus > Trichosurus vulpecula. The sequence continues at coordinate 339,065,821 of NC_050576.1, read as the reverse complement.
TTGGAGGCTTAAGGAATCTCCTTAACCTGAAAACAAAACATGTCGAGGAAATCCCCTCCGGCAGTATATTGAATGGAGATTAGATGCTTATGAAAGATTCTTGAGTCCACACATTAATGCCCATGAAACCACCCTACCTCTGGGTGGAGAGTATTTTAGTCAATTTTGATTCCCCCCTGAGAACTTCCAGCAACTTAAAGATGCCGCCTGATCAGAGCTGATACTTAAACTTTCCTGGGCAGAGCCCAGCAAGTTTTATCTTTCCCTGTGGGTTTTCATGCGCTCTTAAGAGATGCAGAGATCTCCATCCAGTCATAGGACCACGCCCCTTTACTGCTGTGGCCATCCAGTTTCCCTCTCCCACCTTCTTCCATCTCTCCCTTCACTACAGAAGAGAAAGAAAGTTGAGTGAGAGCGCTGCTCTACCAGGATTTTGAGTGCGGACAGGGAAGGAGAGTAGGATAGAGAAGGGCAAACCGAAGGGTCACCGCAGCAGCTCTGGAAGCTGCGAGCCCGGTGGGGTTGGAGAAAGGCACAACGTCAGCGTTTAACATGCAAATGTATTCCCCACCCTCCCCCTCCTCCTCCGCGACAGCCTCCTCCTCTTCTAGTTCCCCCTCCCCTGCCCTGGGAGTGAGGAGGGAGCCGGAGTCTCAGCAGCCTTCAGCTGGCTCCGCAGCTCTGCATCCACCCACGCCTCCTGGGAGTCGTGGCGGCAGCGGGCAGCCCTACATAAACACAGAGCGAGCGGCCGCTGCCCGGGACTCTCCCGTAGCCACCGAGAGAGGTGGTGCGCTGGACTCGCACCGCGCAGCCCACGCCTGGGCGCACTAGCGGGGCGCTCTCCTTTACCTCCGGGGCTCTCTCTTCTTTGCAGGGCTGGGGCATCAGCAGCAAGTCCTGTGTCTGTAAGGTGACTGCCGGAGGCTCTCCCGGGCACCTCCTCCTCTTCTCCTCTCTCCTGTTTCTTCTTCTTTCTCTTCCACCTCCTCCATCCCCATCCCACCCGCGTGTTCCCGATGGCTCTGGCGGACAGCACACGTGGATTACCCAATGGGGGCGGCGGCGGCGGGGGCGGCGGCAGCGGCTCCTCGTCGTCTTCGTCGGAGCCGCCTCTGTTTCCCGAGATCGTGGAACTGAACGTGGGGGGCCAGGTATATGTGACCCGGCGCTGCACTGTGGTGTCAGTGCCGGACTCGCTGCTCTGGCGTATGTTCTCGCAGCAGCAGCCGCAGGAGCTGGCCCGGGACAGCAAAGGTCGCTTCTTTCTGGACCGGGACGGCTTTCTCTTCCGCTACATCTTGGATTACTTGCGGGACTTGCAGCTTGTGCTTCCCGATTACTTCCCCGAGCGCAGCCGGTTGCAGCGGGAAGCTGAGTACTTCCAGCTGCCCGAGCTGGTGCGCCGCCTTGGGGCTCCCCAGCAGCCCGGGCCGGGCCCGCCGCCGCCCCACTCTCGGCGTGGGGTGTACAAAGAGAGCTCCGTGGGGGGCGGAGGCGATGAGCTGCTGCCCCTGGGTTATCTGGACCCCGAGCAGCAAGAGGGCTCCTCGGCAGGGGCGCCCTCACCCACCCTGGACCTAGCCAGCCGCAGCCCTTCTGGGGGGGCGGCGGGCCCGTTGCTCACCCCATCCCAGTCCCTGGACGGCAGCCGGCGCTCGGGCTACATCACCATCGGGTACCGCGGCTCCTACACCATCGGACGGGACGCGCAGGCAGATGCCAAGTTCCGGCGAGTGGCGAGGATCACAGTGTGTGGCAAGACGTCTCTGGCTAAGGAGGTGTTCGGGGAGACCCTGAACGAGAGCCGAGACCCTGACCGGCCCCCGGAGCGCTACACCTCTCGCTACTACCTCAAGTTCAACTTTCTGGAGCAGGCCTTCGACAAGCTTTCTGAGTCGGGCTTCCACATGGTGGCTTGCAGCTCAACGGGCACCTGCGCCTTTGCCGGCAGCACGGACCAGAGCGAGGACAAGATCTGGACCAGCTACACCGAGTACGTCTTCTGCCGGGAGTGAACCATTTGGACACCCTCCTTTCTTTAGCTATCCCCTCCCCCCTTTCCATGCATCATGAGGAATATTATTTTATCCCACTAGGTTTTATCTGCGCCTCCCACCTCCACAACCCTTCTTTACTCCCCAGAGACACCTTCTGTTCTGACTTCTTGTCTGTAATAGCCCATCGTACCCTTGAATTTAGTCCCAGTCCTTGAACTCGAAGTTCGATCCCTTTCTTTGCTGATCTTTTAACTCCGGTTCACGGTTCCTGTAGAGAAGGGTTGAAAGGTACATTTCTCAACTTCCGCTTGGCGTTCAGACTCCTCTGTCTCAGTCCCACTCCGACCCCCATTCCTTCCCCCATCTTCTTTCCAGCCTTTCTTAAATCTGGATCAAGGGAGACAAAGTTGTCACAAAACGAAACAGAAAACAACAACAAAAACCTACCGCACCAAATACTTTGGACTAGATAACAACGCCTGGAACTGTTCAAACTCGGATGGAAAAGTATCCAGGGTGTTGGAGAAAGTAACATTCCTTGAAATCTTCTCAAGTGCTTGTGACTCATAGGTGGTCGAAAGGGTTCAAAATTGGTAATATAAAGTCTGAGGAAAGTTGATGATTTTAAAAGGTTATAGAACAACCTTTTTTGACTTCCTTTTAATAATAGATTTTAACTGGATGCAAAGGGTATTCTAGACTGGGAGCAAGAGAGGGTGTTCTGGAATTTGGGACACTTTGGATACAGTTGAATTACTCTAAAGGAATAAAGTCTTTAAAAATGTTAAAGGTTAAAGTAAGAAAAGAACAACTGGCTACATTTTTAGTTTTTTCCATTTTCAGGTAAACTAGACTTTGCAAGCAACTTCTACTTGCAGAAAGGGAGCTAGTTAACTGCTGTGCTTCCTGAGGCTGACCTCCCTGGCCCATCACCAAGAGCACTTTGCTCTGCTTTAGTTGACATGGCAGCCATTATTGGCAACAGGGAGAAATATTGCTGCCACGGAAGACAATAAGTAAGCCCAAGTCTGCAGCATTGCATGAAACGATTTGACAGTGAGTTTAAAAAAAAATCAGTAGGATAGCCAGTATTTTCAGTGGAGGAGCCATGGATATGAAAAAAAAAAACAACAAAACACCAGGTGTGGATGGATGGGGTTTCTTTTTCTTCCAGTAAAGGAGATTTGGTCCTTGCTTAGCGCTGACTAGCAAGTACTTTGGAATTAGGGAGAAGAGCACTTGGTTTGAAATCTGAACATTTTCACCATCTGTTTAAGTACATGCATGATTTTGATGCCAAACAGTGCAGGAAAGCACATGCTCAGCAATTTATAAAGATGTTAAATAACACACAGTAAAACAACAGTTACTGAAAAAGCAGCTTATTAAGTTCACCATTCTGATTTCTAACTTAGAATTTACTAGTACTTATATGATCTAACCAAAGAATTCCCAGTAGGGTTTTAGTCTTTAAACTTTATTTCCTCATTCTGGAGAGGAATTCTAAATGACAATTTAAAAAATCCTCTTTTACTTGAGTAAAATATGTTTAATTTTGATTACACATAGATTTAAGACCACTTATTGTTATTTTCTAAAAGCCGAATGCTTGTTTGACTGCTGAGTAAACCTGAAAACAGTATTTTTGCATTCTTCTCTCATGGAGTTTGTTAAGGTGGAATCTATCCAGGTGATTCATTTGCAGAGAAATCTAAGCACCAGATGCTGTCCAGTTGTTAAAAGTTGTAAAATGGAGTATTTTTAAAAGAAGGCAAATAAATGCTTAAAAGGTAATGGAGCAATAAAATGGTAATTTGAGGCTAGTGCAACAGAATACAGAATGAGACCCGGTTGCCTTATGCCTTTACTCTAAAATGAAATAAATCCCCTTTTGCATATCCTATCTGTATCATAAGTGAAAGGAAACTGATCCTAGCTCCTGAGTGTGTGAGACGTCATACTCTGGAGATTTCCTGGCCTACAAGTCTTTCTATCTTTTTGTTTCACTACTTTTCTCAGAAGTATCTTTTGAAAAGATTTTGTAAGAAGCAATTTTCAGAAAAAGTATATAAGTGCTTTTTCTTTATTTCTTTTTTTTTAAATGAACCTTGTACTGTATCTTATTATGCCCATTAACAGAATTAAGAATGGAAACAATTTAATTCTTAGATGAGTTATGACCCAATGTATATATAGAATATGTGAACATTTAACACTCATCTTTTAGTTTTAAAATTCATTTACTAATGCTATGAAATGTCATAAATTAGCCCATTCCCTTGTTTCATGTGGTGTACATACTAAGGCAATGTGTTCTGATCAGTTTCCTTATTCCCATTTCTATGAAAAAATTGAGTACAAAAGAAATACAATTATACAGCTGAGTTTGGTCTACTATTATTTGCTTGAATCTTAGTTATCCCCAAATTTCTGTTGACTGAATGCCATCTTAAAGTTAAGGTACCTGTATTTTTAATCTGCTACCTTTTTCTTCTTTTTGAAATGGGGATGGTGAGGGTTAGAATTTTCTATTACAGTGCCTGCCTAGCAACAGGTGTTTTTTTCCAAAGTAAGAATGATTTTTATGATAGAATCATTGAATGAAATATGATAGGAGTGAGTGATAGTCTAAGGTGAATAATTTCATTTCTCTTAGTATTTTAAATACCATCTCAGGCTTGGTAATTATTAAAATGTTAATCTCACTGCAGTCTGAAGTGAGTTAGTGTTGTTCAGTGTCTAGTGGCCAAAGGTGAACACCACAAAAAATTAGGCCATGTGGCATTTAGTTATTAGTTCATTAGACAAGCATACTCAGAACTTAAGTCTTAGAGGTTTAAATCGGAAAGGGAATACAGAGGTCATTGGGTCCAACTCCTTCACTTTATAGATGAAGAAACAGGCCTAGAAAAGTGAAGTGATTTGTAGAGGTCCTTTGACTCCAAATTTAATGTGTTTTCCATTTTACTTAGTCTTCTTCTTAAGGGAGACCTCAAGAAACATACTTAGCAATTGAAAGAATTAGTGGTTCTTAATGATTTGATTCAGTAATTCTTCTTTATGTCTACATACCCATAACATTCCATCCAAACCATCTAGCAAGCACTTTCCATAAGTACCAGGTTCTCATCTCTCAAACTCATATGGCTGTCTTTATAAGCCTTGTGAATTTTTAATCTATTAAGTCTTTGGGTTGAATCTGATATATGTATAGCCTTTAGTTCAAGGACTAGGGATTCAACAATTAAGAAGAGTTGACAGTGCTTTTCTTAAAGAGATGACTCCCTTGACCCTCAAGTTGGAAGTGAGATGCCCTGCACCAGAACATAGCCTTTAGTGAAAGACTGGTAATTTTCTAGTAAATTTAGACTGTTGATAATTAATTTTGGTAAAGATGTCTGCTTTGAGACCTGCATTATTTGCTTCCCAAGCCCTCTATTCACTTTGAATTGGGACCTTCAGCTGGATCTCCACAGATCAAAATAAATTGAGGGTTGACAATTACTTGTTAAATATTGGCAGGGTGGACAATTAATTTAGGTTACTCAGGCCTTGCAAAAACACTTATGCCTGAACAATTGGGGAAAAATTGGGGAGGGGGAGAGAGGCAGGGACACTAATTATCCATGTAATTTTGGCTATTCTAAGACTGGTTCAGATTACATGCAAACTATCCATGAGGTTCCATGTATTCTTTGATATTTAGAACCTCAACAGGAAATTGTCAATTTCTTGCTAATTAGTTTCATTTTAAAATAAAAAGGTGATGGTGGGGCATCTTGAGTCTACTAGTGGTTAAAAAAACAGGTACCATTACTATCAATACCATTTTATCTCTTTTGAAACCATATTTTTGACAGGATATCTATTTTTATACATGTAGATTATGAGCCATATTCATCCTAGTTTTTAGACTGAATGGTGTAGAAAACAGAAATCCCTTGAGGATGTTAGAGACCAAATTAAATTTTTTTCCAATATTTTACTCTTGTGTTTTATATTGGGTTGTATTTTGATTAAAGTGTTAAAAATCTAGAATGCATTGTATTTGACATTATTGTGTTTATATCTCTAGCAAGAAAAAGCTTCCCAATCCCACATTGTTGCACAACATATTAAGTACATGGCAACTTCTCTGAAGAAGTTCATTGTCAATTGAGGAATACTCATACTTGGTTTATTTTCAGGCAAATTCACAATGCAAATGGCTTATGATTCAGTTTTCTTTAATGCAGAAATTTTTTTTTGAGGTGGGAAGGCAGGGCAATTGGGGTTAAGTGACTTGCCCAAGGTCACACAGCTAGTAAGTGTGCCAAGTGTCTGAGGCAGGATTTGAACTCAGGTCCTCCTGACTCCAGGGCTGGTACTCTACTCACTGCGCCACTTAGCTGCCCCGATGCAGGAAATTTTCATGGAACTTGGATAAAGTACTTTATTTGTGTAATGCTATACACATATACCACCCAAATCACACTAAACTCACCTCTGAAAATAGATTTTTCTAATCTTATAGAAAAATTAGCACATTATTAATGAAAGTAGTGATAATTTTAGTAGAATATTGTTACATAGAAAAGTCTTGAGGGAGAACTAGAAACTCATGAAGTGTTTCTTTCACAGGGAAAATACCAAGTTTTATTCAATTGATTGAGGGTTTGCTTTAATTATAGGCTACAGAGAGTATGAATCTATGTTGTGAACCTATTGGAGAAGATTCTTTGTACTGCGTTTTGAATAACTAGTCATTAATGGTTATTAAAATGGCTATTTTTCTTCACTGTGAGGACATTCAGATATTGAATGAAATTTCTTAGATGACTTGTTTAAATCTTTATTTTTGAGAAATAAGTCTGTTATAAAGTTCTCTTTGGTTTCCAAAAGTAATACTGCTAGCAAAACAACTGCCAGTAATTACAGACTAAAAGTTGAGGATTTAAGTTCTATACTGGGATATCCTGAAAACTTCACTGCCTCATTGGAAGCTCTACAGAAGAGAGAAATCTTCAGTAGGTGGAATATGGACCAGTGGACTTGAATCTTCAGCTAGGGCTTTTTTTCAAATATGTATGGGGGTATAAGAACAGTCTTAATGTAAAACATACTACGATTGCCTTTCTGACTTTGAAGGTAGATGAAAGTTCCTCTATTTCTTTTTCAGTACAGATAGAGATGAATTATTTCCTTACAAAAAAATGAAAAGCTCTATCATAGATGCTAATTTGAAAGAAGTCAATGATCATATGTTATTCCAAATTTTTGAGGTCAACTAGTAATTTGATAAATTAAGGAATGCTCTGCCGCTAACTAGCTCTGCGAATTTCAGCAAATGATTTTACCTCTGGGCCTCAGTTTCCTCATTTTTAATGAAAAGTTGGCTAGATGGTTTCTGAGGTAGCTTCCAACCCCCAAACATTATGATTCTATGAATAAAAGTTGCTATTCTACTGTCAGCTGAAGAATGTAAAATTCCCACATAGCAATTTTTATAGCTTTTAGTGGGCTATTTCAGGTTTTGAGATCTTTTCCCCTCCTCTCCTAACTTTTGTGGAAATGGCTCATTGGTATATGTCATCTAATGTAAAAATTTTAATCATCCTTGTGAGCTAAGTGATCAGGAAACCAAGGGGGAAAAATCTCCACTTCATTTTATAATAAATTGATTATGAACCATTCTCATTTGTATACACTTATGGGGAAAAATTCTTCAGATGTCTCCTAAATGTTATACAGATTTTTATTTTCCATATTCACAACTAGTTGTATAACTAACATCCTCAATAGTGTTTTTCTCCTCGTATTGTGGAGTAATAAATCCTTGATTATGTGACTTGTTATGTATTCTATTAAATACTAAAAGCAAAATAATCATTCACTACTTTAATTATTCCTTCTGTTTATTGGGTATGAATTCACTTGGAACCTAGTCTGATTTCAGTTAAAAGGTTTCCTAAATAGTGGGAAAACTTCCCAAGTTGTTGTGGGAATAATGATGTGTTTGGTACTATCAAATGAACTTCTCACTATGTAATTGACCAGCTGTGCCAGGAAGTGACTAAATTTCTTCCCTTGATGAGTCTGTGCCCAAGAAGGCACAGGCAACATGGCACAGAATGGAAGGAAAAATGCTGATTGGTGAATGTTTTTCTTTACCTCAGTACTTTGTAGCATATGTACCTTTTTAGGAACATGGGGAATGTAGGTGGTGATGACAGCAGAACTGTGGATTAAAATTGGTAGAGAAAAAGAGAAATCTAAAGAGTGAGATATGCCTTAGTTAAAACTGATATTTACATAGGTGAAGACGGGAGGCAGGGAAGGTGGTTAGCTCCTTTTTTAATATTGGGGGATTTTACTGCATGAACTTTATTTACTGAGATCATTGCTCTCAGAAGGAATTCTAGATCAGTGTTTTTCAGATTGGGGGAAATTGAAGAAGCTATTGCTAGGGAGTATAGCCAAGTAGCTAATTGTGTTACAGAATTATAGCAGCAAACCTTGGTCTTTGAAGAGAATGAGCCAACTTTCCCCTTCATCTAGTATTCTAGTATTTAATGCCTCCCAAGGGGAAAAAAGACTTTTGGGTGCTTTCTGGCATTTAAACGGACGAGTGACTTGTGGAAGCCATGTAAGATGGTGGGACTGGGATGGGAAAAAAAAAACAACTCTTGAACCACTACTGAGGAGAGGCAAGTTTATAGAGTTTTGTGTAGATAATGTTTTAGATTTTCGTATTTTGAAGTGGTGAATACTTTTTATTTCTGTAAGCCCTTTTACTTTTTTCCTTACATAAAAATCAATTTTTAAAGAAAATGCTCCATTGGAGTCCCACTTTGATGCCTTATTGTGGTGTTCAATTGAGCCTGGGTTATCCAAGGCCATGCCAGGACCAGCAACATGTGAGGTGTGTATGTATGTATGTACGTATATATACATACACAGATACAGACATATGTATGTATGTGTGTATATGTATATATATACATGTATGTATGCAAATGTATCTATATCTATAGACAGATAAATGGATAGCTATTTCATTAGTCCACTCCAAGGGAGGATACTCCCTCCACTGAGGCAAATGGCTCCTGCTTCTGTAAAGAGAGTTGCTCAGGGCACTGTGAGGTTAAGTAACTTACCCCTGGTCACATGACCATTGAGTCAGGACTTTAACTCAGGTCTTTGTGACTCCAAAGCTATCCACTGTCGTGTTGCCTTCATACACATGTACAGATATGTACATATATATATATATATATACACATACACGCACACATTATATATGTATTATATGCAAATTGATAACTGCAATTCTTCTGTACCTGTAGGACTTTTCATTCTAGTTTGATTGATAGTGTAAGAAAAATTCTCAGGGAATTTAATGGGCTTTTATCTCTCCTTTATGCACATGAAGCCTCCTATCTAAAAGTCCCCAAAATGTCCTCTTCAGGGCAAAAATGGCCCATTCTCATTTCCCTCACCTTTTTTTCCTCTTGTATTCTCTTTCTGTTCAAGCCTATACTTATACATAGATAAAAGAGAGATTACAAAAGACACATGTGCATGGAGCAAGGCTGCTGAAAGGCAGGGGGGAGGAACATTTTTTGTTCATTGTTTTCTTCCATTCCACTATTATAGCTGATGGACAGCAGAATTACAGCAGTAATACTGTTCCATTTCCTGGTTTAGGCTAATCATGATCACTTTTTAGCCTGTTGTGATGGGATCACAGTCTTCATGTATATCTAGATGAGATACAGATGTACATAGATGAGGGGTTATGTAGGTGAGATTCCATATGTATGTCAGGTAAAAGGGCATTATGTGCATCTACTTGTTGAATATCCTCCCTCTGCTATGGTTAGGTCCTGTACATAGTAGGCCTTTAATAAATGAAATACTTGTGAATGATTCATAGATTGATCACTAGGCTTCTTCCTGAAACCTTTCTAGCTTCATAGGAACCTCCCAAGGCTCATGCTCCACATGCTCCACAGTCTTTGAGGACACAGGGTCATTTCCACATCACCACGAAGCACTATGGAGGACATCAAAAAATATATATCCCAACAAAATAACAATATCAGTACATTGCAGAAAATGGAACCTATGGACAACAACAGTTGCTATATTAGGTAAATTTTCTAAGTATTAAAATGATACTTCCTATTTTCCTAGATGAGGGAGTTGAGGCAAGAATTGGTGATGATTAAATGTAGTTATCCCAAATCTGTAGAGAGGAATGTTGGAATAGTGGGAGGAAGGAACAGAATAAGCATTTCTTACAATTATAGTGTGGAAAGCTAGCCAGGAAGATGTGCGTGAAAGTCTAACATGTGTTGGCTGTGTCAACCCTGGGCAAATCACTCAATTTCTCATGTTCTATGCAACTTTTTAAGACTCTAAGTTGCAGATAGAGTACCAATCTGCATTGGTGGAGAGAATTTCCTCATTTGAGAATTCCCTATCTCACCTCCCACTTTCTATTATAAAAATAACTATTAATGGTTCTTTTAATTTTTATTCCACATTTTAAAAAATCGGTCACAAATCCTCTACCTTTCATCTCTTAATTTTCTGGAAACTAAGTCAAAGCTAACTCCTATTTTAGTTTTATATGGGGGAAAAGGGGTAAAAAGGTGCTCCACTTCAGCTTTTTAAAATTCAAAGGACACAGCGAATGGGCCACTGCAATTTGAGAAGAATGCTATGGTCAAGAAACCCGGAATTAGACTACCCATGACTTTGGTACTTGCCTCCTAATTCATTTCATGAACTTAATTTTAGTTTAGCTCTCACATATATTTCTTTGTATGTCAGATTTGGATAACAATTCCTACTTCATGCAGTATTTAGAGGCATATTTGTTTTGTGTGTGTCAACCTACTTTTCTTGTGCAGAGGGGAGAATTTGGTTTATTGTATGAACTATATATAATTTTAGAGAATTAAATATTGAATATTACCAACTTTGCTTTGTGCTACATAGACTTAATAAGTAAAAAAATCATTCATGATTGCTTTCTCTAAATCCATATTTTGTGAAATTATAAGTATGGATTCATAAAATTATTACTCTTCCATCTGACTTGAAAATCACTTGCCTTGATCAGACAAAATGAGTTTGATTTTTTTTTCTGAATTATGATTAGTTAGTTGGCAGCTGCTTCAAGTCCTCATGTAAATTTTTGTCCAAAAATGTTTTCATTTTACAATAAAATTCAAGTTCACTGATGACCATGTTATAGGCTTTCCACTGGGACAATCACTTGATATGTGGTTTTGATGATCTTAACTAAAATTTTTCAAGAAATGTTGTCAAAAGACATAGGAAAGGAATTTGACCTACCTAAAAAGTTACGGTACATGATTCCCATATCCAGCAGCTGAGACCTGTGGGCTTGTTAGATGAAGGCTCCAAAGGCTGTTTTTTTTTATTAAAAAAAAGATCTGTTTGAAGGGGTTTTGACCTTATAATAGCTAATGTACTGTTTATCTCTCTATTCAGAGGCTCACACTTAACCACGTGATATTTTTCCCATTTGGGTCAGTCTGTTCAAAGTGTAAGTTCTATACATGAGCCAGTATCTGAAACACAGCTGTTAGGTCAAAGTTTAGGCCCACCAGCTTTGAGAGTGTTCCTTTTAAAGCACGAATAGCAAAAATACAATGAAACTTTATCCTCATTAGTTTCCATCATAGAATGCTTAAAAATCTTCAATTCTCTTAGAAAATGCCATGGGAAAGTTAGATATTATTGTCAACATACTATCGAATTAAAAGTAGTTTTTTTCTCAAGGTGTGTTCACACACAATTCTCAATAAGGCATTGAGGTTGTTATTGGGATTATTTGGGCAAACCGAGGCCTTTGACTCAATAATCTGGAAGTAGCAGGTGAAAGGGCTTTCTTTTTTTATGGTTAGTTTGAATTATTTAAACTTTTGTTTCAATTGTCTGCCTCACTCTGTATGCATAAACAAAGTTTAATATAGATCTACCGAGAAGAAACTTTCACTGCTTAAAGGACAGTAGGGGTGTTTGGGTTATTCAGGGAGAGCTAGCATTTCTTGTGCAAGGGTTGCTCACCTACTTTTGGTGAACTCCTGTCACCCAACTCTGATCTGTGGCTCCAAGAAGCTGTAGCACACACAGCAGTCATACCTCAGTAAAACTGTCTCAGCAGACTGTCTAAACCAGGTTGAGGGTAACTGACAGGCTTCCAACTGGTCGATGAGTTAGAGGGCTGTCTACCCCAAGCATGTAAAGACTTTCCCCAACAGAATAGGCAAATGAAAACATTTTGTTCCAATGGCCATGAAGAAGCTGAAGAGAGTGCTGTGGAGTGCTTAGAGTCTGGTCAAACATCAAAGATCATTCACTGTATCCCTGGCCATTGCAGTCAGCTTGACTTTTGTCTTGCCCCTGGACTTGATGACTCTGGAAGAGATAGTGAAGCTGAGGACTTTGTGCGACTCCGCCTCGCTTAAATCCGATTCATGCACAAGTCAAGACATCACCCCATGATGTCTTTGGTCCTCTTTGAAAAATGAAGGATGAACAACAGGAAAGCTCATTTAAATATCCCTCGTTAGCCTGAAAATATTATTTCCTCCAGAAGTAGCAGATAGAAACGAGGGCTAGAGAAAGGGAAACACAGAATTTCTGTTCCAAAAGATTGACACCCAGAATACTGTGGGATTTATTCACTCTTTCCCCCCTCCCACTAGGAGTATATCTGAAAAAAAGATCAAGGAAATAGGAATCCATTCATTCAATAAACATTTATTAAACTGCCTACTATGTGCTAGTCACCAAGATCTAAGATCTAACCATAAAAAATGAAAGCCATTTCACTTGCTACTTCCAGATCACTGAGCCAAAGGCCTCAGTTTGCCCAAATAATCTCAATAATAACCCCAATGCCTTATTGAGAATTGTGTGTGAATACACCTTGAGAAAAAAAACTACTTTTAATTGGATAATATGAAACAGTTTATGGGCAATGGAACCTATTGACTGGCCCTTGCCAATGAATCATTTTTCATAAACTCTAGTATACCATGAAGTATTTTTTCCCCAAAGAACATCTAACTAAGTCATCAGAACTTTGGCTAAGTAAGCACATTTGTTAGTGTCACTCTCAGAACCCTCAGATCTTGTCTCTAATACTGCAGACAGGATTAAATACTAAGTCACCACAAACTGTTTTCATCATTTCATAAAGTTGAACAACACTGATTTTAGGGCATTCCATATGAGGGAATTAGAACAGCAAGTGGTAGTGGGAATTGAGTGAACCACTAAATTCTGGACCTTGCTCAGTTTCCTTTCTATTCAATTATGAGTCTAGTCCAATTTCTGTTTTGTGAGAAGACTATTTCAATTGTGGGAATTGGGAGAAAACTTTATTGCATTGTTTGAAACTAGCCCTGTGTGGCTGGGAAACTGGATCTCTCTACCTGATGCTTAGAGACCCTGACCCAAAGATCTAGGTTATGCTGACCAGAAACTCAGTCAGATCCAAAGATTAATGCAAAGAATTTCCTCACAATTATAGATCTCAAGCAACCCATTGAAAACTGGCCCTGCAGGCCAATAGTTATTGTTTATATGTTCCTTTCAATGAATATTGACCCGAGTAGAGTGGGACACTTTTTTTTTCTGATTTCAGGGAATTGCACCTATTTACTTTCCTCCTCCCAACTTGGAAAGTCCCTAATCTTACCTACAATTAGGAATCAGATTGCCTAATTTTATGTCCTGGTTAATTGTTTTCTTTTAATTAATAGGCCTTATTTGATTGTTTTAATACATAAAAATGTATCACCCCCTGTATTTGGGGTCCAGTGCCAAAACTGAGGGGCCTAGTCCTGATTTGTTGGGCAACTGGCATTCATTGCTTAATAAATTGATATGCTGGGAAGCTTGAACCTTGATTTTCTCAGTCATTTCATCTTTCACCTGCAAAACATATTAGTTTAGTGGTACTTAACCAGTTTTTAACTTGAAAGGTATTTATTTGTATGACTAATGGTAGAGCATATATGAGATGTTGGTCTATGCCTAGTTTCTGCCATACTATTTTCCAATTTCTCCAGCAGTTTTTGTCAGATAGTGAGTTCTTACCTCAGAATCTGGAGTCTTTGGGTTTATCAAATAGTAAATTACTCTAATCATTTACTATAGTGTGTTGTGTACCTAATCTATTTCATTGATCTACCACTCTATTCCTTAGTCAGTACCAAATAGTTTTGATGATTGATGCTTTATAATATAGTTTTAGATCTGTCACAGCTAGGCCACCTTCCTTTGCACTTTTTTTCATTAATTCCCTTGATAGTCTTGATTTTTAGTTCTTCCAGATGAATTTTGTTATTATTTTTCTAGCTCTATAAAATAATTTTTGGTAGGTTAATTGGCATGATGCTGAATAATTAAATTAATTTAAGTAGAATTGCCATTTTTGTTATATCAGCTCGGCCTACCCACAAGCAACTGATATTTTTTCAATTGTTTAGCTCTGACTTTATTTGTGTGAAACGTGGTTTGTAATTGTGTTCATATAGTTCCTGGGTTTGCCTTGGCAGGTAGACTCCCAAATATTTTATATTGTCTATGGTCATTTTAATTGAAATTTCTCTTTCTATCTCTTCTTGCTGAGCTTTGTTGGTAATATAGAAATGCTGATGATTTATGTGGGTTTATTTTATATCCTGCAACTTCTCTAAAGTTGTTAATTATTTTATGTGGCCTTTTAATTGATTCTCTAGGATTCTCTAAGTCTACCATCATATCTGCAAAGAGTGATAGTTTTGTTTCCTCATTGCCTAGTCTAATTCTTTCAATGTCTTTTTCTTCTCTTATTGCCAAAGGTACCATTTCTAGAACAATGTTGAATGATGGTGGTGATAATGGGCATCCTTGCTTCACCCCTGATCTTATTGGGAAGGCTTCTAGCCTATCCTCATTACAGATAGTATTTGCTGATGTTTTTAGATAGATAATAACTTAACATTTTAAGGAAAGCTCCATTTATTTCTACACTCTCTATCGTTTTGTAATAGGAATGAGTGTTGTATTTTGTCAAAAGCTTTTTCTGCATTTATTGGGAAAATCATATGATTTCCATTGGTTTTGTTAACAATTTGTTTTTTCTTCACAAAATCTCTATTGTAATGCCTCATTATGATATAGAGATGATGATAAGTCCTCGCAGGCTATGGCGGCAGAGTTCATACTCTGGTAGGTTCTGCCAAGCCAGATAGTCTAGGGATAGAGGCCTGGAAGCAGACAATACTTGCTATCCAAGGATCAGCCTCACTAATCATAGAAAGGCTTCATCCCTAGCAGGTATCCGTTGAACAATGAATTCTTTGGCCATGGAAGCCCATGAAACAAACTGGCAAAATACAAAATGGCCCTTCAATTTCTGGAACACTAGTAGCAGAATAGTGGAAAGGGTACAGACAGAGGGAACCCATAATTACATTTTAAAAAGATTAATTGCTGTTACTCTTAAAGTAAGGTCCTGGCCTGATGATAAACAAGTTCTGATTATCTCTAGGCCAGAGGTTCCAAAACTTATTTGGCCTACCTCCCCCCTTCTTAAAAAAAAAGATTATTTAGCACTCCCTGGAAATCTACTTTCTTTAACCCTTTAACTTTTTCCTTTAAATTTGTGTCATTCAAAAAATATAAATTTTTTAAAAATGATGCCTCTTAAATTTAATAATTTATTATAAACTTGTGGGGTTTTTTCTACATTGAAATTTTGATAATACAATATTGTGCCATGTAACCATATAGTATATTGTAAACAAGTCATTACATGTACCTATTCCTGCCTATGCATGCTGGACTTCCCAACAATGCATGACACCCTTTCCTGCCAATACTTGCTTGTTAAGACCTGTCAGCAGACTTGACCACTGATTGGTCAAGTGTTGTTTATTTGGAAAATAATGTAGTCACTGTTACCTTAACCCTGTTAACGCAACAGATGAAACATGTATGAATGGTTTTTCAAAATTTTCTTCTTTTCTTATGCTTCCACTGCTGTCTTATTTTTATTCAATGTCCCCCAATTGCACCAGAGACTACTCCTGCCCTCCTGGATCCTGCCAACCCAGGGGGTGGTATGACCCCCTTTGGGAACCTAGGTGAAAGGAATCTCATCAATATTGACATTTTTTTTTCCAAAACTGAGCCTACATTAAGATATAAAGGAGTTGCAGCTAAACTTTAGGAGGATAGTACAGGTTTTTGTTTGAAAAAATGGCATGGCTGGTTTTATTTTTCAAAAAATGAGTATTTGAAAGAAATTACATTTCTGCATAAGAGTTTTATTATCTATGATACTTGAGCAATTTCATTTGATGCAGATTAAACGTTTTTATGTACTTTGTTGCTGCTTCAATGCTTTCATCACATTAACGGCCAATGATAAGGAGCCCCTCTGTACATAGGTGTACTGGAGTTTGTAAAGTAGACAGTCTGTTGCCAGAACCCAACTTGAAGGCCTTCCATCAGAACAAAACCTGCCGTAGCTTTTATCCTACATTACTTTGAGAACCCAGGGTCACCTCCACACTATGATAAAGTAGTTAGGCAACCCTGGAGTCCTGTAGCACAGCTCTAGTACTACCTTTGACATGAGGTCTTTCCTGAACCTCAAACCCTCTCACTCTCCCATTACTTTGAATATATTTTGTCTTTTGTAGTTCTGCTTTCCTCTATTAGAATGTAAACTCCATTAGGGCAGCAACTGTTTTGATCATTGTTTTCGTATCTCCAGTAACTAGCATAATATTTGGCAGATAATGGGTACTTAATTAATGCTTTTCAAATTCAATGACCTGGAATCAGAATTGAAAGAAAATGCTGTACTCTGAGAAACCTAATAAAGCCTCAGTTAGAAAAAAAATTCAAAATGGTGGAGGCCTTTCTCTTGGACTTTTACATAGTACTCCCCCCGCCCCCCGCCCCCCAAATCCCTTTACTCTGAAGATTTGTCATGATATAAAAATGACCTTAACCTCTTAAAGACTATGTCAATATAGTGCAAGCTTTGACAGGTCCATTTATCTGAGCCCAGGCATTTGTTGGCACTGTTTACATAGGCCATAATGCATTGTCTACTCATTTTCAAGAGTGGTGGATTGTGGAAATTTAATTTATAAGAACCTTGACACTGGTTTTTCCCTCTTATAAGATAGGGCTTTGGCTCTATTTAGAAAAAAAAATTATTAAATAAAATAGAGGAGATCTGTTTTGTTTTTGATTAGACTTATTTTTATACTTCAGGAGAACTGGTTTTTATCTTTGGGTTCTTCCATTTATCCAGAAAATTTCATGTCTAAATAAAATAAGATACACTTATTAAAACAATGTCTTGATTTTATATACACAGAACTGATAGTTATACAGTTAATAGTTGATTACCCATTTTGTGTATATCTAAGGCAACCTATGACTTTTTCTCCTGCCAATGCTATGTTCCTTTGTGTGAAGGTAGGGAGGATCAGGAAGGTTTCGTAGATCCAGGTGGATGAACTGAGTCCAAAGTCTAGAAAGGTCAACAAAGGTAAAGAGGGACAAGTAGATCAATATGAATAGTGAAGGAGCTTGTTATTTGTGATCTTGGGGGTAGAGATTGTTTACCTTCTGCCTCTGTTTACCTTTCTGTTGTGTGCGAATGCTTAAGAGTTCACAGGTGTATGTTTATATCTAATGAGAGACATGCACCCAAAGATGACTGTAGATTACGTTTATTTCAGAGGAAGGGGACTAAGCCTCTGAATAGGAATGAAGCAACCAGGTAAGGACTTTGGTACAATGAAGAAAGGACATATGTAGGTAGCATTTTGTAGAAAGGATCATAGTATTACAGATATAGAACTGGAAGGGATCTCATAGTCTACGTTAACCCTTTCATTTCACAGATGAGGAAATCAAGGCCCAGAGAGTTTAAGTGATTTATTTGCCCAAGGCCACACAGGTAGCAAAATGTCAGAAAGAGATTGAATGGCAAGTTATATGGTTCGGTGGATGCTAAATAGACAGTGTGAAGTCAAATGTGAGTGTACATTTCTGGGAATTCCAGAATTGAAGCATTACTAACCAGGTTAATGTTAAAAATGTTTTTTAGCTTTAAAAACTGCAAAATAAGTTCAATGTAAAATAAAAAAAAACAAGTCAGATTTAGGGAATAGAAAAGATAGATGCATTCAGATTTCTTCATGGACTTCTTGTGTTGGCCTTTTTTAGGACTGTTGCTTCTATTCACACTGTACAGTGGATACAATGCTATAAGACCTAGTGGGGAAAATGAATGCTATTTGTAAGGGAATAGCAAAGGCAGAATGTTGCATGTATCACAAAAATGGAGATGATCACATCAGTTCCTCAAAAGAGACTGAGGGAGATTATGTGACTTGCTTCCATTGCAATGAGGGCACAAATGAGTGAAATACATTGTTTTCGCTAGTGCTGTCTTAGATTATGGGTTATTATAAGATTTAGAGCTAGCAAGGGCCTTAGAGGTCACCTAGACCAATCCCCTCATTTTATAGGTGAGGAAATTGAAACCCAGAGATGTTAAGTGACTTGGTGAAGGTCATAAGTAGCAGAGGCAAGTTTCAATCTTTCCACTCCAGTAGTAAGGGAACATTGAACATGGAAAATGTTCTTTTCCTCCTGTTTCTGGTACATTTAAAATGGGAGTGGGTACAGGCCGCTTATGGGAAGCAGTTCCATTTGCCTATGCCTGCTGCAGCAGAGTCTGGTGTCAATTTAATATTCTTTATTGTTATTTTACATGCAACCTCCTTCCTAGCTTATGATTCCTGTCAGGTCTGTGCATTATTACACATTAGTCATTTTTCATGGTTCGGCCTACAAGGCTTAAAAGGAGGACTGGTGTATTTCAGTAATTTTGCTTACAATTTGATTTGTGTTCACTAGAATCTCAATTTAGTTTCATCAGCACATTTCAACACACAACAGCTGGTCCCCTGGTTGTGATCATTTACATATATTAGCAAATGAAGGCTAGGCACTAGCTGCTCCAAAATGTCATCTGATACCCTCCTGGAGATTCATCTGACTTCTCTTGTGGTGAGCTCTGCCTCCACACTTTAACAGCCTGTCTGCCTTAGCGACTGTAGTCTGTGAAACCATTTATTTTTAAGCTGTCAGGTACCCAGTGACTTTTGAGCTCTGACATTATGAAATTCCACAAGGAGCATAATCTAATAGCTTGTTCTGTCTTTCTTCAAGGTCATGCAGAAATGATTTTTCTAAATATGTTTGTCATTAAATTAATGGAAAGCCTTCAAGCAATTGACTCTTTATTGGGTAATGGCGGTTTTCCTTAGGTGAGTAATCAATAAATCAATTAAGACCATGCCCTGTGTGTGTGGATAAGACTGAGGTCCCATCTATTGTTAAAATTTGGTAATTCTATGAACATCACTGGTAAGTGGTAAATTAAATCTGTCTTTTTGGAACAGTTACAATATGCATTATGACTAACATAAGGAAACTGATTTTGGTTTGTGGTTTGTGAAACTTTTTATTATTTAGTAGCACAAGGTTCTTTTGACAGTTTTCTTTATATGCATATTATATATATACATACATATATATGTATGTATGTGTGTGTGTGTGTATATATATATATATATATATATATATATATATATATATATATATATATGTATATATGAAGGCTAGGCTAATGACCATTCTTCCCCTTGGATAACAGAAAAGGAAATGCGCTTCTCTCCTTTTGGTATAAAGGTGAAGGACTTCAATTAAAGAATGTTGCATATATAGTAGATGTGGTTTTGCTTAACTATTTTTATGTATTACAAGGAATAGCTAGTCTAATGGGTAAGGAGGTGGATGAGGTATGTCAAGAAATTACTGTGTTAAAAGTACCAAAGACATCAATAAAAATTCCTACTTTAACAAGAGTACTACTTCTTGAAGTATGGTCTGAAAACTACTGGTGGTCTATAAATTTCTTCATGGCATTCTTGTTTTTTTTTTAATTGATGTTTCTATTTATGTGACACAGTAAGTAGAATGCTGCTAGACCCAAAGTCAGGAAGATCTGACTGAATCTGACTTTTGAGACGTACTAGCTATGTGAGCATGGGTGAATCCCTTCTACCGCTGTGCTTCAGTTTCTTCACTTATAAAACTAAGCTAATGTTTCTTGTAGTATCTAACTCATAAGGTGGTTGGGAAAATCAAATGAGTTGATATACACAAAGCACTTTGCAATCTTTAGAGTGGTAGACCATTCAGCAATTAATTTATTCCTATCATGATGCATTTGTTTATCTATCAATCATCCATCCATCTATTACATAACATCATTGATACTTTTGTTTTTGGTATAAATCAAGAAATAACTTTTTATTATTCTCATCGGTATCATCTAAAAAGAGAGACCTATTCATTTTCCTTAGTTCTTTTTGGGATAGCAAGTGGAATTAAATAGAATATATTGGAAACAAACACGGCACATCAGAAAGAACATTGGTTTTGGAGTAGGAGGGGCTTCAAATCCCACCTCTGATACTTCCTACTTGTGTGATCTTGGGCAAATCACTTAATCTCCATGGGCCTCAGTTATTTCATATGTAAAATGAGGGGGTTGGACTAGTTGGACTCTGAGCTGTCTTCTAGCTCTAGAACAGAGGTTCCCAAACTTATTTGGCCTACTGTCCCCTTTCAAAAAAAATTACTCAGCACCCCCCCTGGAAATCTACTTTCTTTAGTCCTTTAACAGTTTTTAAAAAAATTTGCATCATTTCAAAAAATATTAAATTTTTTTTAAAAATGATGCATCTTAAATTGAATAATTTATTATAAATTTATTGGGTTTTCGTGCATTGGAATTTTGGTGATGCAATACTGCATCATATAATGGTATATATTCTAAACAAGTCATTGCATTCACATATTCCTGGTGATGCATGCCTGACTTCCTAACAATGCATGCCCGTTGAACACTTGCTTGTTAAGACCTGTTGGTGGACTTGAGCACTGATTGGTGATTGCATTTTATGTGTTTATTTGGAAAATAATGTAATCACAATGACTTTAATTCTGTTATACAACAGATGAAACATGTATGAATGTTTTTTTCAAAATTTTCTTCTCTCCTCTTCTTTCCTTATGCTTCCACTGCCCCCCAATATATTTGAGAAATGAAGCTTTTATCAGAGAAACTTGTTGCAAAAAATTTGCCCCCAGTTTCCTGTTTTTCTTTTAATTTTGGCTGTATTAGTTTGTTCATGTGTGGTACCTGAGTGGCCAGCTATTGCTGAAAAAACCCTGCCCCCAGCCCCTAACTGCAAACCCCAGTCTGCATAAAAACAGACTGAGTTCCTGCCATTTGGCAAGGGGCCTGGGCCCCTAAGACTCTTCTAAGGAATGTAAGCTAATTACCAGGAAAAGTCTAATGCCTAACGGTCTTCCTTTGGCTGAGTGGGCTCAGAGATGTCTCTATCTTATGTCAACAGACTGAACTGGAACGTCTCTCGGTCTGTCCATGGCCATTAAGGACGGAAGCCTCGGCCCTAGACATTATCTTGAATTATATGACTTTTGCCTTATCTTGAGCCTTCCTTGCTTCAAGAGTTATGGCAAGTTGGACACAGAGATCCTGGGTTGTAATTCCAATTGACACTTTGTCAGCTATCTGATATGTTGTATTTACAATCTATTCAGGAGGTTCCTCTTACTGTATCATGGTCATAAAAAGTGAAATAACACAGGCTTGCTGAGTCTGCAAAATAACATATGTAAACTTCAAGAGATAATTAACCACTGAACCTGTATTCTCTATATAAACTACCCTTTCTCTTCAAACGGGGCTGTTTTGATTTGGGAGACTCTATTTCCCCAAATGGTCGCCGGCTAATAAACTTCTCCATTTTAAACTTAAACTCCTGTGGTGTGTCTTGCTCGCTGTCGGTATAACACATGCAAAAGTTTTTAATTTCCGTTTAATCAAAGTTTTCCATTTTACATACCATGATGGTCTCTATCTCTTGTTTGGTCATAAATTCTCTTATCCATAGATCTGACAGGTAAATGATTTCATCCTTCCCTAATTTGCTTATGGTATCACCCTTTATGTCTAAATCATGTACCCATTTGACCTTATCTTGATATATGGTAGGATATTAGTCTATACCTAGTTTTTGCCAAACTGCTTTCCAGCTTTCTTAGCATTTTTTTTTTTTGCCAGATAGTGATTTCTTCTCCCCAAATCTTGGATCTTTGGCTTTGCTACTATGTATTGTATACCATTGATCTACCACTCTATTTCGTAGCCAGCAACAGATTGTTTTGATGATTACTAATCTGTGATATAGTTTGCAATCTGAAACTGCTAGGCCACCTTCCTTCACATTTCCCCCCATCGATTTCCTTGATATTCTTGACCTTTTGTTCTTCCTGAAGCATTTTGTTATTATTTTTTCTAGCTCTATGAAATAATTATTTGGTAGTTTGATTGGTATAGTGCTAAATAAATCAATTAAATGGAATTGTCACTTTTATTGTATTGGCTTGGCCTACCCACATGCAACTGATATTTCCCCAATTGTTTAGATCTGACTTTATTTGTGTGAATAGTTTTATGGCCTTTTGGGCATAGTTTTGTAATTGTGTTCATGTAGTTCCTGGGTTTATCTTGGCAGGTAGACTCCCAAGTATTTTATATTGTCTGAAATTATTTTAAATAATATTTATATTTCTATCTCTTCCTGCTGGGTTTTATTGGAATTAATGTGGGTATATTTTATATCCTACAACTTTGCTGAAATTATTAATTATTTCAAGTAGTTTTTTAGTTGATTCTCTAACTATACCATCAAAACACCTTCAAAGAGTGATAGTTTTGTCTCCTCATTGCCTATTCAATTCCTTTAACTTCTTTTTCTTCTCTTATTGCTATAAAGCTAGCATTTCTAGTACAATATTGAATAACAGTAATGATAATAGGCACCCTTGCTTCACCCCTGATCTTATTGGGAAGGCTTCTAGCTTATCCCCATTACAGATAATATTTGCTGATGGTTTTAGATAGATAACACTTATCGTTTTAAGGAAAGCTCCATTTATTTCTACACTCTCTATTGTTTTTAATAGGAATTAATGTTGTATTTTGTCAAAAGCTTTTTCTGCATTTATTGAGATAATATGATTTTTGTTGTTTTTATTATTGATTTGGTCAATTATGCTGATGGCCAATATTGTACTGGGCCCACATTCCTAGTATAAATCCTACCTGGTCATAGTTTATGATCTTTGTGATATATTTTTATAATCTCCTTGCTAGCATATTATTTGAAATTTTAAAAGTGAATATTCATTAAATCAATGTTCATTAGAAATTGGTCTATACTTTTCTTTCTCTGTTTTTGCTTTCTGTGGCTTAGGTATCGAAACCATATTTGTGTCTTAAAAGGAATTTGGTAGGACTCTTTCTTTGACTAGTTTTCAAAATAGTTTATTTTTGTATCAGAATTAATTGTTCTTAAATGTTTGGTAGAACTCACTTGTGTATCCTTCTAGTCCTGTGGATTTTTCTTAGGGAGCTCATTAATGGCTTATTCAATTTCTTTTTCTAAGACAGGATGATTTAAGCATTCTATTTCCTCTGCTGTTAATCTGGACAATTTATATTTTTGTAAATATTCATCTATCTTACTTAGATTGTTACATTTGCTGGCATATAATTGGGCAAAATAGCTTTAAATTCCTTTTACTTCATCTTCATCGGTGGTAAATTCACCCTTTTCATTTTTGATACTGGTAATTTGTTTTCCTTCTTTCTTTTTTAAAATTGAATTAACCAAATGGTTTAGCTATTTTGTTGTTTTTTTCCCCTAGAAAATAGCTCCTAGTTCTATTTATAAGTTCAATGGTTTTCTTACTTTCAATTTTATTATTCACTTTTGATTTTCAGGATTTCTAATTTGGTATCTAATTGAAGATTTTTGTTTTTTTTTCTAGTTTTTTTAGTTGCATGCCCAATTCATTCATCTGTTCTTTCTTCTTATTGATGTAAGCATTTAGAGATATAGAATTTCCTCTAAGTACTGCTTTGACTGCATCATATAAATTTTGGTATGTTGTCTCTTTGTTGTCATTGTACTTAATGAAATTATTGATTGTTTCTATAATTTATTCTTTGATTCACCTTAGATTCTGTAGTTTCCAATTAATTTTTAATCTATCTTTCCATTGCCCTTTATTGAATATAATTTCTATTGCATTATGGTCCTAAAAGAATGCATTTAATATTTTTGCCTTTCTGCATTTGGTTGTAAGGTTTTTTAGGACCTAATACATGGTAAATTTTTGTGAAGGTGCCATATATGGTGGAGAAAATGTATGCTCCTTTCTATTCCCATTTAATTTTCTCCACAGGTCTATCTTGTCTAACTTTTCTAAAATTCTACTCACCTTCTTAACTTCTTTCTTGTTTGTTTTTTTGGTTAGATTTATCTAGTTCTGAGAGGGGAAAGTTGAGGTTGCCTGCTAGTACACTTTTATTTTCTATTTCCTCCTGTAACTCATTTAAGTTTTCCTTTGAGAGTTTGCTATGCCATTTAGTCCATATATGTTTAGTATTGATATTATTTCATTATCTATGATACTTTTTAGCAAGATGTAGCTTTCCTGCTTATCTCTTTTATTTAGGCCTATTTTTACGTTTGCTTTGTCTGAGATCACAATCACTACTATTATTTTTTTTTAATCTCAGATGAAGCATTATACATTCTGCTCCAGCTCCTTATTCTTACTCTACGTGATTCTCTTTGTTTCAAATGTGTTTCTTGTAAACAACACATTGTTGGATTCTGGTTTCTAATCCATTTGACTATCTGCTTCTGTTTTATTCACAATTCACATTCATTATGATTATTAACTGTATATTTCCTTCCATTCCATTTTCCCCTATTTATCCTTGTCTCTTTCTCTTTTTAGTCTGTCCCTCCTCATAAGTCTGTTTTGCTTCTGACCACTGCCTCCCTTAATTTGACCCCCTCCTATCAGTTCCCCTTCTCCTATCCCCTTGTCCTCCTGTTTCCCTGTATGGTAATGTAGATTTCTATACCCAACTGAAGTATATATTATTCTTCTTAGAGTCAATTTTTATGAGAGTAAGGTTCAAGCATCACCCCCCCCATCTTTCCCTCCATTGTAAAAGCTCTTCCTTTTACACATCTTTTATGTAATATAATATCCTCCATTCTTCCTCCTCCTTCCCCCTTCTCCCATGGCATCCCTTTTTCTTACCCCTTAATTTTACTTTTTTTGAGATCATCCCATCATAGTCAATTCACACCCATGTGCTCTGTTTATGTATACTCCTAACTGCCCTAATAATGATAAAGTTTTTAGGAGTTAAAGTTATCATCTTCCCATATAGGAATATAAACATTTTAACCTTATTGATTTCCTTATGACTTCTCTTTCATGTTTGCCTCTTTATGCTTCTCTGAAATCTTGTATTTGAAAAGTAAATTTTCTATTCAGCTCTATTCTTTTTATCAGGAATGCTTGAAAGTCCTCTATTTCGTTAAATATCTACTGTCCCCCTGAAGGATTATACTCACTTTTGCTGGATAGGTTATTCATGGTTGTAGTCCTAGTTCCTTTGCCTTCCAGAATATCATGTTTTAAGCCCTCTGATCCTTTAATGTGGAAGCTTCTAAATCTTGTGTGATCCTGGTTGTGGCTCCACAGTTTTTGAATGTTTGCTTTCTGGCTGCTAGAAGTATTTTCTTTTTGATCTGAGATCTCTGGGATTTGACTAAAATAATCCTGGGAGTTTACATTTTGGGATCTCTTTCAGGGGGTGATTGGTGGATTATTTCAATTTCTATTTTACCCTGTGGTTCCAGGATATCAGGGTAGTTCACCTTGATAATGTCTTCAAATATGATGTTGAGGCTCTTTCTTTGATCATGGCTTTCAGGTAATCCAATTTAATTCTTAAATTATCTTTCTTCAATCTATTTTCCAGGTCTGTTGTTTTTCTGATGAGATATTTCACATTTTCTTCTGTTTATTCATTCTTTTGACTTTGTTTTGTTGTTTTTTGGTATCTCATAGAGTTATTAGCTTCTATTTGCCCAATTTTAATTTTTAAGGAATTATTTTATTTTTTTCTCCTTAATAGTATTTTTTTCAATTACATGTAAAGATAGTTTTCAGCGTTCGTTTTTGTAAAATTTTGAGTTCCAAATTTTTCTCCTTCCCTCCCCCTTCCCCAAGACAGCAAGCAATCTGATACAGGTTATATATGTACAATCATGTTAAATATATTTCTACATTAGTCATGTTGTAAAAGAAGAATCAGAACAAAAGGGAAAAAAAACCATGAGAAAGAGAAAAACAAAAACAAAACAAACAAAAGTGAAAATAGTATGCTTCAATCTGCATTCGGGTTCCATAGTTCTTTCTCTGAATATGGTTAGTATTTTCCATCGTGAGTCTTTTGGAATTATCTTGGATCATTGTATTGCTGAGAAGAGCTAAGTCTATCACAGTCATTGTACAATGTTGCTGTTGCTGTGTACAAAGTTCTCCTGTTTCTGCTTACTTCAGTATCAATTCATGTCTTTCCAGTTTTTTTCTGAAATCTGCCTGTTCATTTTTTATAGCACAATAGCATTCCATTCCATTCACATATCACAACTTGTTCAGCCACTCCCCAACTGATGGATATTCCCTCAGTTTCCAATTCTTTGCTATCACAAAAAGAGCTGCTATAAAATTTTTGTAAATGTGAGTCCTTTCCCTGTTTTTATGATCTCTTTGGGATACAGACCTAGTAGTGTTATTCCTGGATCAAAGCATATGCACAGGTTAGTTACTCTTTGGGCATAGTTCCAAATTGCTCAAGGAATAGTTTTCTTGAGTAACCTTTTGAACTTCTTTTCTTTCCAGTTGGCCAATCTTGCTTTTCAAAGAGTTATTTCATCAGTGATTTTTTTTAAAACCTTTTTTCTTCCCATTTGCCAATTATGTTTTCTAAGGTGTTATTTGCTTTGTTATTTTTGAGCCTTATTTTTCTAAGCTCTTAATTGTCTTTTCATAATTTTCTTCCTTCACTTTTGTTTCTTAATCTAATTTTTCATCTACTACTCTGATTTTGAAACTAATTTTTTTTAGCTCTTCCAAGAACTCATGTACAATTACATTTTTCTTTGAAGCTTTGTTTGTTGCTGTTTTGACTTCAGTTTCTTCTTCTGAGTTTGTGTCTTGATCTTCTCTGTCACCATAGTAGCTTTTTATAGTCAGATTTTTTTTTCTGTTATTGTTTGTTCATTTTTTCACCCTATCAGGGTGGGGAACCTGTGGCCTCAAAGCCACATGTGGCCCTGTGACTGAATCCAAACTTTACAGAACAAATCCCCTTAATAAAAGGATTTGTTGTATAAAACTTGGACTCAGTCAAAAGGCTGTATCCAAGGACCTAGAAGGCCACATGTGGCCTCAAGGCCCCAGGTTCCCCACCTCTGCTTCTTGTTCTGAAACATAATGTTAATGTTGGGGTCCATTCCCAGATTGATTCGTGGGGGTTGGAGAATCTCTGTCTCAAGCATTAGACCCCTTTGCACTGAGGTTTTCAGAGATAGTTCTGGGGATTTGGAAATTTCTGGTGCTTCCAAGGTGGTGTGATCTGGGGAGAGGTGTGGTCACTGCTCTCTTGGTATGTAATCTGGTCCTTATCCAGGAAAGTCTCCTGATCCCTTGGAATCGCAATTGATACTTCTCCTCAGAGCCCCTCCTCCTTTGGGGACCTGAAACAATACTGTTCCTCAGGTCCCTGATCCCTTGCAGCTGGAAGTGATACTATTCCTCAGAACTTCTACTTTCTCTTGACCAAAAGTGCTCCTCTGTGCCCTTGAACTATGACCCCAAAGTAGGTACAGGCAACAGTGTTGTCAGACAGCATCTGGTCCTATGTCCAGTGCTAGCACAGGAGTATCTTTTAATTTTTTTTCTGGCCATTTTCCAGGTCCCCTTACTATCTCTGGCTTAAGAGTTCCCAAAGCTGCTGCTTCTTCTGTCACCATCACCTAGTCCCAGTGCTGGTGTTTCATCTATGTCGGCTCTGGGCTAGCCTCCTTCCCCTGTGTCACAGATATCTCTTTCTGGCATCCTATGTTGTCTTGGGCTAGAAGGATGTCTCACTCTGACCTCTTATTCACTCTTCCACTCCAGAATTCAATTTGAGGAGTTATTTTAAAGTTGTTTGGAGGGGAATGTTAGGAGAGCTCATCTTTTGCTATTCCACCACCTTGGCTTTGTCTCCTTGGCTCCACCCCTGGAAGTAACCTACTTCACAATTGTTTACAGTAATCTCTAACAGAACTCCCAAATAAAAGTAGTTACAGTGTATTCTAAGGGAGCAGAATTGTGATCAAAGGGGTTCTATTTGGGAACTAAGACTTTGATAAAAAGAGGACAATAAATTCAATGTTCAAAAGAATTATTGCAGACTTTGCACTAAGAGGATAAACTAAGAACTGATTTTGGAATCAGGTTTTGAATTACAGGGATAAAAAGTTTTTTGTTGTTATTAAATTACTTTCATTTTCATTTTGCTAGAAATTTTATCTCAGCCATATCAATATGAATGAGAATAACTCAAATAATTCACTATCTACTATCTCTTTTATGTCCTAAAAAAATCTACTTCTTCTCTATTAGACATACTTTCAGCTCATTATTATTACTCTGTGCCAGGCCTATCATATAGCTGTGTCTTACTTTCCAGATGAGGGAATTGAGGGGGTTAGGGAAGCAAATGGTTAATTATGGGAATTGAGTGAACTCTACTGACTCCATCTGGAGCTAGCTCAGTTCCCTTTCTATTCAACTATAGATGTAGTCTAAATTCTGTATTGTGAGAAAACCTTCTTCAGTTGTGGGAATTGGGAGAAAACTTTGTTGTATTGTTTGAACCTAGCCTTGTGTAGCTGGGAAGCTGGACCACCTCTATCTGCTGCTTAGGGACCCTTAAACAAAGACCTAGGTTACGCTGACCAGAAACGCATATCCAAAGATTGATGCAAGGAGTTTTCTCACAATTGTACATCTCAAACAATCCATATGTCTTATCTGAAAAACTGGCCCCATACTTTTCAATCATTTATTGCTTCCACATTTCTTTGATTGTTTACAGAGACTTAGGTGGAGTGGGATACCTCCTTTTCTGATTTCAGGGAATTGCTCCTATTCATTCTTCCTCTTCCAACTTGGAAAGTCCCTAATCTTACCTACAATTAGAAATCAGATTAACCACTGTTTATTGTCCTTTTTTCTGATTGTTTTTAATGTATATAAGTCTATCTCCTCCAGTATTTGGGGTCCAGGCTTAAGCTGAGGAGGTCTGGTCCCAGGTTATTGGGCAATTGCCAAGCATTGCTTAATAAATCAATATGCTTGGAAAATTTAACCTTTGTTTTCCTCAGTCATTTCATCTTTCACTTGCCACATGTAATATATGTGTTCATGAAAAGAATATAAATCAAATATTAAAAATTGATTCTGTGGTGAAAACAAATCTCTGTTCAAAATGTAGTAAAAAAAAGATTTGTTACTCCATATATTGTGTTCTGTGTAAGGAATATGTGTCCTTTTTTAACTAAAGCAGTTTGTAATCAAAGCTGCTGTCTTAAGCCATTGCTAGTAGTAACTGAATTAGGGAAATTAAAGTATGGAAATGGATTTATAGTGAGATCAGCTAAAAAATTAATGGTGGATGAGAAAGAGAGCATTCAAAACATCACAGAGTAGAAAATTACTTCCCACTGAGAGAAAAAAACAACCTTTAATCTTCCACAAACATCATGATTCTGTTTTTCCATGCTTTTTCTCTTCTGTTTTGTGTAGAGAAATGAAAGAGAGGCTTTGAATGTAATGAAGCAGAAAGGACGAACTGAGGCTTCCCTATGATTTGCTGAAACAGCCTAGTTAGGTTCGATAGATTACCTTTGGCTGAGACAGAAAGAAGATAGCTGGCCACTGAGAGAAGCAGTAGGATGTTTTGATGTTGAGCACTCCTGAGCACAATGTACCTAGAAAAGTTTTTTTAAACTGCAAATATTCTGAATCAATTTATCTAGGAAGAATTTAAGGCAAGTAAGAGGCTATGAGACATAGTGGAGAAAGCTACCTAGGAGCCAGGAAAATCAAGGTCTCACCTCAAGTTTCGCCTCTGATGAATGTTGACTCTAATTTGGGGCAAATTGGTTCACCTCACAGTGATTTGAGTAACTTTCTCAGACTTTAGATTATATGCAAGATGTCCATTTGCATTTCCAGAGGGAGTTACCACTTAGGGTAAGTAACAAAATACAATATTGTGCCACAGACCTATATTATTTTAAATAATTGCTCTAATAATATGTGATTAATATTTAAGTACATGTTATATTTCTTATAAATAGCATGTTGTTGAGTTGTTTCAATTATAACCATCTATTTAAGACCCCATTTGGGGTTTTCTTGACAAAGATACTGAAGTGATTTGTCATTTTTTTCTCCAGTTCATTTTACAGAGGAGGGAACTGAGGCAAACAGGGTTAAGTGACTTGCCCAGTGTCACACAGATAGTCAGTATCTGGGGCCAGATTTAAACTTTGGTCTTCTTGACTCCAGGCTTATCTATAGCACCACCTAAATGGACCAAGAAATAAATAGGTAAGCAAGTAAGTAAACAAATGAATGGATGAATAAAATATGTTTTAAACCAAAAACTTTCAGCAATTATCTTAGAAAATAAAAGAATGTGTGTGACCTTGGCATAGTTAAATAAACTGCGTCTCTCTTAATTTGCTCATCTGTAAAAAGGGAGTAACGCTTCTGCACCTAAATCATAGAGAACCCATGAGGAAAAGTTTGATAAATATGAAAACACCTTTATTCCATTGGAAGTATGAGTTTGTAACAAATACTCTCCCTTTCCTATCTTGCTCCCCTCTCACATATACCCAATTTACCAGCAAATAGGCAGAAAATACATGGAAAAACACCTTTTAGCTGTAAACCAGCTTTCTTCTTTTCTTCTAAAACTAAATTTTTTGACTTATACAATATTTTTTACAACTTTTTGTATCTTTAAAAATAATTTGATGTGTATAATATGTTCCCTTTTGCTGAAATCACTTCTTTTTATACATTGTAGCATTTATATATTTTAAACATTGTTCACCAGATTTTGATACACATTCTTTAATTCTTCATCATGAAACTATGCTTTTATCACATTGGATAGTATGTGTACCTTTGAGGGACAGTTTATTTTTCCAAGTTCAGCCTTGATTATAACTCATAGTTTTTCTTTTCTTTTTTTTAAAAATATTTTTATTCGTATATTTTGTTTGTTTATGTCATGAAAAATTTCCCGAATATGTCTTCCCTATCCTCTCTGAGAGAGCCCATTTAACAAATAATATTTTTTAAAGAAAAAGAAGAGAACCCTATCCCCCAGAAAAATATAAATATATTGAAAAAGTCTGAAAATATGTGGGATGCATCCCACCCATGGAGGGTTGGAATGGGAGTATCTTTTTATATCTCTTCTTTGGAGCCATGCTTGTCTTTCATAATTTTGCAAGATTCACTCATATTCTTTTTTCAGGGTACATTTGTGGGGAATTATTTTTTTCTTTATTTAATATTTTTAGTTTTCAGCATTGATTTCCACAAGATTTTAAATTACAAATTTTCTCCCCATTTTTACCCTCCCCCCCACTCCAAGATGGCATATAGTCTGATTGCCCTGTTCCCCAGTCAGCCCTCCCTTCTGTCACTCCACTCCCCCCCATCCCCTTTTCCCTTACTCTCTTGTAGAGCAAGCTAGATTTCTGTGCCCCATTGCTTGTATATCTTATTTCCCAGTTGCATGCAAAGACAATTTTTTTTGAACATATGCTTTTAGAACTTTGAGTTCCAAATTCTCTCCCCTCTTCCCTCCCCACCCACCCTGCCTAAGAAGGCAAGCAATTCAACATAGGCCACATGTGTATCTTTATGCAAAATCCTTCCACAATACTCATGTTGTGAAAGACTATATTTTGCTCCCTCCTATCCTGTCCCCCTTTATTCATTTTCTCCCTTGACCCTGTCCCTTTTTGAAAGTGTTTGCTTTTGTTTACCTCCTTCCCCCTATCTGCCCTCCCTTCTATCGTCCTCCCTTTTTTATTCCCTTCCTCCTTCTTTCCTGTGGGGTAAGATACCCAATTGAGTGTGTATGTTATTCCCTCCTCAAATCAAATCCAATGAGAGCAAGATTCACTCATTCCGCCTCACCTGCCCCCTCTTCCCTTCCAATGAACTGCTTTTTCTTGCCATTTTTATATGAAATAATTTACCCCCTTCTATCTCTCCCTTTCTCCCTCTCTCAATATATTCTTCTCTCATCCCTTAATTTTATTTTTTTAGATATCATCCCTTCATATTCAACTCACCCTGTGCCCCCTGTCTATATATATATATATATATATATGTATATATATGTATATATATATGTAGGTATATATACACATACATATATACATATATATACATATATATGTATATATATGTATATATGTATATATATATATATATATATACACACACATGTATGTGTATATATATGTATATTCCCTTCAGCTACCCTAATACTGAGGTCTTATGAATTACACACATCATCTTTCCATGTAGGAATGTAAACAAAACAGTTCAACTTTAGTAAGTCCCTTATGATTTCTCTTTCTTGTTGACCTTTTCATGCTTCTCTTGATTCTTGTGTTTGAAAGTCAAATTTTCTATTCAGCTCTGGTCTTTTCACTGAGAAAGCTTGAAAGTCCTCTATTTTATTGTAAGTCAATATTTTGCCTTGGAGCATGATACTCAGTTTTGCTGGGTAGGTGATTCTTGGTTTTAATCCTAGCTCCATTGACCTCCAGAAGATCATATACCAAACCCTTCAATCCCTTAATGTTGAAGCTGCTAGATCTTGTGTTATCCTGATTGTGTTTCCACAATACTCAAATTGTTTCTTTCTGGCTGCTTGCAGTATTTTCTCCTTGATCTGGGAGCTCTGGAACTTGGCGACAATATTCCTAGGAGTTTTATTTTTGGGATCTTTTTCAGGAGGTGATTGGTGGATTCTTTCGATTTATATTTTACCTTTTGGCTCTAGAATATCAGGGCAGTTCTCCTTGATAATTTCTTGAAAGATGATATCTAGGCTCTTTTTTTGATCATGGCTTTCTGGTAGTCCAATAATTTTTAAATTCTCTCTCCTGGATCTATTTTCCAGATCAGTGGTTTCTCCAATGAGATATTTCACATTGTCTTCCATTTTTTCATTCCTTTGGTTCTGTTTTATAATATCTTGATTTCTCATAGTCATTAGCTTCCACTTGCTCCAATCTAATTTTTAAGGTAGTATTTTCTTCAATGGTCTTTTGGACCTCCTTTTCCATTTGGCTAATTTTGCCTTTCAAGGCATTCTTCTCTTCATTGGCTTTTTGGAGCTCTTTTGCCATTTGAGTTAGTCTATTTTTTAAGGCATTATTTTCTTCAGTATTTTTTTGGGGTCTCCTTTAGCAAGTCATTGACTTGTATTTCATGGTTTTCTCACATCACTCTCATTTGTCTTCCCAGTTTTTCCTCTACTTCTCTAACTTGCTTTTCCAAATCCTTTTTGAGCTCTTCCATGGCCTGAGACCAATTCATATTTTTATTGGAGGCTTTTGATGTAGTCTCTTTGGCTTTGTTGACTTCTTCTGGCTCTATGTTTTGGTCTTCTTTGTCACCAAAGAAAGATTCCAAAGTCTGGGTCTGAATCTGAGTCTGTTTTTGCTGCCTGTTCATGTTCCCAGCCAACTACTTGACCCTTGAGCTTTTTGTTGGGTATGACTGCTTGTGGAGTAGAGAGTACTTTGTCCCAAGCCTTAGGGGCTGTGCTGCTGTTTTTTGAGCTATTTATACACAGCAAGCCCTCCCACACCAGTGCTTCTTCTCCCCCAAGAACCACCAACCAGGATTGGGGCCCAGATCCAGGCAGGGCAAACTAGGCTTTGCACTCCTGCTCTAATCCACCACTTAATTCCTCCCACAAGGTGGGCCTGGGGCCAGAAACACCTGCAGCTGTAGCTCTGGAAGCAGCCTCAGAGCTGCACCACCTCTGCTGCCTTAGGGGCGGTGGCTGACTGTGAACTCCTTTCACTCTGTCCCAGCAGTCTTTCCCTCTAACCTTCTCTGTTGTCTTTGGCATTTGTGGGTTGAGAAGTCTGGTAACTGCCACAGCTCAATGATTCAGGGCTCTATGGACTGTTCTGCCTGGCTCCCAGTCTGATTGGTCCTGGAGCGGCCCATGCTGGTCTCTGCTCTGCTCCGAGCTCTGTGTGATAGATGCTTCCCAGCGACCATCCAGGCTGTCCTGGAGTCCTGCTTCCCTCTGCTATTTTGTGGGTTCTGCAGCTTTGAAATTTGTTCAGAGCCACTTTTTATAGGTATTTGGAGGGACCTGAGGAGAGCCTAAGCAAGTCCCTGCTTTCCAGCTGCCATCTTGGCACCACCCCCCACTCTTATTCTTTTGGAGTTCTTCCTATTTCCATTGTTCTAGCCATTGTAGATATTGTTTTCTTGGCCATACTTATATCATTTTGATTCAGTTCCTATAACTCCATGCTTATCTGTATCGATCACATTCATCATTTCTTATGCACAATAATATGCTGTTGTATTTATGTTCCACAATTTGTTAGCCATTTGTAAAGTTAATGGGGAATAAGATCTTCCCCATCTATCGATAGGCCTCATGTGGAGCCCATTAAGGGAAGCTTGCTTGCTTGTAGGAAGGCTTCCACACCTTTTGTTAATAAGCTTATTAGGCAATGAGTCAGGTTGTGATCCCTTGTGGCTCTGAGCCTATTAGCTGAAAGATAATATATTCCGAGAGATGGGCTTTTGCTTTGGTGGCTCCCTTATGAGAAAGATGTTGTGATTCCCTGGTCAAGACTCTGAGGGGCTGTATGTTTAGAGCTCCCTGACTCCTCAGAGGTAAATGCTCTCTCGATTCAGTGGTGGATGTAAAACTTTGATTCAGGCAGTAGGGCCCTGTCTGTTGGTCTTTGTTTTTCTTCTCTGTATTTTTTCTGTTTAATTAAAGAAGATTGTTGACCCCTGAAACAGCTGTCTTTCCTAGTAAAGCAGATAAAAGAAGCTGCACAAAAGAACCTACTAGCCATCATGGATACACCAGTGTAGTTGCCGTTACACCATTCCCAGTCAATGGATATCTACTTTGTTTCTTATATACTACCTTTTTAAAGAGCACTGGGTTTGGAGTCAAGAGAGACTTGCATTCCAATTTTGCCCCTGACATATACTAGCTATGTGACCATGGACAAAGCCATTTAGCCTTTCTTTGCCTCAGGGTTGTTGTGAGCATCAAATGAGACCATGTAGGCTCAAAGATCACTGCAAATAGAAACTGTAGCCATGAAATTAAAAGATGCTTGCTCCTTGAAAGGAAAGCTATGGCAAATCTGGACAACATACTAAAAAGCAGAGATATCACTTTGCTGACAAAGTCAAAGTTATGGTTTTTCCAGTAGCAAAGAGTTGGACTATAAGGAAAGCTGAGTGTTGCAGAATCAATACTTTCAAATTGGGGTGCTGGAGAAGACTTTTGAGAGTCCCTTGGATAACAAGGAAATCAAATCAGTCAATATTTAAAGAAATCAATTCAAGCTGTTCACTGGAAGGTCAAACACTAAAGCTGAAATTTAGCCACATAATAAGATGGGACTCATTGGAATAGACTGTGTTGTTGGGAAAGATTGAAGGGAAAAGGAAAAGGGGACAGCAGAGGATGAGATGAATAGATAGGATTATGGAAACAATGGACACGAACTTGGACAGGTTTTGAGAGGTAGTGGAGGTTAGAAGGGCATACCAAGGCCATGTGGTCACCAAGAGTGAGTCATGACTAAAATATTGAACAACAATGAACAAGTAAAGCACTAACAGATGTCACTTATTATTTTCCATATCCCTAGGATCACAGATTTAAATTTTTGAATATCTCACTGCTCCTTCCACTCTTCAAATGCTTTAAAAATAGAGCACACGGGGGCTTACTAAAAACAAACAAATCTTTTGGTTGAGAGTATGGATTTGCATAGTAAATTGTTAATACTTAAAAACTCAAATCATGGTTTGAGAATTCAGAGGTCTTTTTGAATTTAAATTGTAGGGTTTTTTTTCTTCAGAAGGGAATAAAGAGAGACCTGGATCCAAAGCCTGCCTGTGACACTTACTAGCTGAGTGACCATGGGCAAGCCATTGGATCTCTCCGTACCTTAGTTTCTTCATTTACAAAATGGGCATATTAAAACCTATATTCTCTACCTAACAGGGTTGTGAGCATCAACTTAGATTATGTAAGTAAAGTCATTTATTATTTTTCACATTCATAGGATCACAGATTAAGTATTTGAATAACCAGCCCCTCAAACTCTCCCAGCTTTCCCTCTAATACTTCAAAAATAGAACATATGGGACTTAAGAAAAACAAATACATCTCTTTGTGGAGAGAGAGTATGGATTTGCATAGTAAACTGTGAATATTTAAAAGCACAAATCATAGTGGAAGAATTCAGAAGTCCTTCTGTATTGAAATTGTAGGGTTTTTCCCCCAGAATGGAATAACTTTTGGGAGCTGAAGTAGGAAAATTAAAGTTATGGAGTAACAAGAACACTATATAATTTTGGATACAGTAGAGATACTTACTATTTAAAAGAAACATCTGGCGAATCCTTTTGTAAAGAAAAGAACTCTTTTGTAATGTGAAAAAAATCATTCCCCAATTCATCAGGTTTATAATTTGAGTTTTCTTAAAGAGAGGAGCATATGTAGTGTGTTTACCAAGTGGAGTAATGATATTAATATTAATGCATTGGATTTACAAAGGCAGCATACAAAGAGAACATAATGCTCTTGCCTTTCCTCAGATCTCTGAAAGTTACATAGAGATGGGATTTTTACATATGTTATATATTATATATTTTTATTTATTTTATAGACAAGGAAACTGAGAAGGAAAAATGTCAAGCATCTTTGCCAAGGTCACAGAAGTTCTTTTTTTTGCTCATGTCATTCCTGAAGGTTTTTGGCTACTGGGAGTCTTTGCTACTGGTGGTCGATGGGAAGTTTGCCCGTGATCTTAAGGATTGAGAACCCTTCTGGCCATCTCAATATGCTGTGTCAAACTGACTTTGTGGTGTCAAAACGATTCTGTGATGTCAAAGGTTATAAATGGTCCAGCTTCTGTCAGTAGTACTTCATTACCACACATTTATACAAACCCTTACAAATACATTTACATATTTCGCCTCTACTACTTCTTGAGAGATTATAGGCTCTATAACTTTAATATTCACCATTAGAAATTTTGCTTCCTTTGCTTCACCTTAAATTTAACTTGCTAAACTTTTAAAATGCACTCCAATGGTCCAACCATTTCAGGATTTGCTGAATAGGTTAATGTTTGTCTTACCCATGCTGTTCATAATATTTAATGATTCTCATCATGTAACATCTTTACCTTTGTTATGGACTCCCAGTCTTTTCAGTCTGTCCCCATATAGAAACCTCTCCTTCTTGTATTTCTGATTATTAATAATAATCATAGCCAGCATTTATATAGCACTTTAAAGTTTGAAAAGGGCTTTATGAATATCTCATTTGATCATCATAATCCTGAGAGGTAGGGTTCTTACAAATGAGGAAACTGAGGCAGAGGTTAAATGACTTGCCCAGGGTCATACAGCTAGTAAATAACTAAGGAATCATTTGAACAGAGGTTTTCCTGATTCCAAGTCCACTGTACTATCTAGCTGCCCAACTGTCCTTCTTTGAATCATCTCTATTTATAGTACAGGCATATTTCATTTGATTTTGTTTCTCAGATAATTTTTTTAAACAAATAGAAGGTTTTTGGCAATCCGGCATCAAGCAAATCTATCAGTGCCATTTTTTCCAACATCATGTACTCTCATTGTGTCTCTGTCACATTTTCATAATGCTCACAATATTTCAAATTTTTTCATTATAATTTTTATCTGTTATGGTGATCTGTAATCAGTGATCTTTGATGTTACTGTTGTGATTGTTTTGTAAGATGACGAACTTAACTGATAAATGTTGTTTGTGTTCTGACTGCTTTAGGGACAGCCTGTATTACCTCTCTCCCTTTTCCTGTCCTCCAGCCTCCCTATTCCCTGAGACACGACAATATTGAAATTAAGCCAATTAATAACCTTACAATAGCTTCTAAGTGTTTAAGTGAAAGGAAGAGTCAATCAATGCCACAAACCTCATTGTCGTCTCATTTTAAGAAATTGCCACAGCCACCCCAACCTTCAGCAGCTACTTCTGGGATCAGTTAGCAGCCATTGACCTTCAGGCAAGACCACCAGCAAAAAGATTACCACTCCCTGAAGGTTCAGATGACAGCATTTTTTTTTTTTAGCAATAAAGTATTTTTAAATTAAGGAATGTACCTTAGTTATTTTTTTTTACATAATGCGATTGCACACATAATTGACTACAGTATAGTGTAAGCATAATTTTTAAATGCACACGAAAAATTTGTGTGACTCATTTTATTGCAATATTTGCTTTGTTTTAATGGTCTAGAACCAAACCCACAATATCTTCCAGGTATGCCTATGTATCTTTTGTTACATGGCATAACCACAAGATCACATTATTCCAGGTATGGATTCATAAGGCTTTTTGTTGTTTTTAACACCTTTTTTTGGGATGATTTCAATAGTTTATTGACCCTTTCAGTTGAAGTAGCACATGGAGGTAACAAACTTGTATGCTGATCTTCAAACATGACTGTTTCCTGTCTCAAAAACCCTAAAACCCATCAGGAGATGTCCACAGCTGAAGCCATTCAGATTATCAGGACAAGCAGAATAAGGACCACCCACCAGTCCTCAAGAGGCAGTTATGTTGATTGTATTGAGTCAAATTACATGCAAACTCTGTATAAACTTTAAATCTATTGAACTGAATGCCTGAATGGTTTGGAATTCTCTAGGTAAAAGGCAGAGGAAGTATGACATTTATTTAGACTCCAGAGGATCAGATTCAAGGACCAATGCCTCCAATTTGATGTTGTGGCAATAATATTCCAAAAGCAATAAACCTACCTCACTGTAGTAACAAGGAAATTATAACAAAATATTATAGTAAGGAACCAAGCCATACTGTAGCTTTCCCCTCGATGCTAGGGCTCCCTATAAAAAGATCACTCACAAATCCTGACTCTTTGATCAGCACTCCTTCTGGCAGCTCTGCTGACTCTGATTTCCTTGACCTCTGCAATTCTCCCTTGTTCAGCATTCTCCATTCCACTGCTCCCAGTTCTATTGTGCTGCTCTCAGTTCTGGGCTCTCTTTTTATACAATCCTAGTTGTCATCTGATTGACTAGAACTCAGAGCACATACCATTGGCTCTGGTTTTAGCAGCTCCCCTTAGGGCCCTGAGGGCTTCACATCCACATTGCTTAACACCTGGTAAGTAGAGGTTTGGGGCCTACTTACCAACAAATATATAATCAGGCCTTCCCACCTAGGCTCACCTGAGCCCTATTGAATGGGTGAGGAAGATCTTTGATCAGATCAATACTGCAGATCCCTAAGGTTACATTTTCCTATTTGTGCCTGGGATCCCATGGCTATTGTTTTGCCAACTGAATTTTCTATATTTTCTTCCTGGTTCTGGCCTCTTTGTTACTTTGATGGACAATGGATTCTTTTGCTCAAAATAATACCTGCTGTTTTTAGTATCTCCCTGTGGCAAGACATTGCCACTGTGGCCTGTTCCAACCAGCCCAGGTTGTCATACCACCACCATAGCCGGCTCTCAGGTTCAGCTTTTGGACAGTCCTATCTTTGTCTTCCTTTCATATGTTTTTGGTAGGGTTGGGATCACTTGTGTTCCCCACCTCCTATGTCTTCTCCAGGTATCCTGCTCATTCCCCTGCCTCCCCAG
This sequence comes from Trichosurus vulpecula, assembly GCF_011100635.1. NCBI lineage: Eukaryota > Metazoa > Chordata > Mammalia > Diprotodontia > Phalangeridae > Trichosurus > Trichosurus vulpecula. The sequence continues at coordinate 339,025,707 of NC_050576.1, read as the reverse complement.
CTTTTCCTTTCTGCTGTTCATAATTTGTAAAGAAAGGTGATTTATTTCTATTCTTTCATTTCTCCAAAACTCTGTGGTGAATGACAGCCAGCCTTAGTGAATTATATGTTTATTTATTATATGTTTGTATAATCCAAATATATTTGGATTGGGGCAGCTAGGTGGCACAGTGGATAGAGTACCAGACCTAGAGTCAGGAATACTCATCATCATGAGTTCAAATCTGGCCTCAGAAACTTACTATCTGTGTGATGCTGGGCAAGTTATTTAACCCTGTTTGTCTTGGTTTCTGCATGTGTACAATAAGATAGAGAAGGAAATGGCAAACTGGTCCAATATCTTTGCCGAGAAAACCCCAAATGAGGTTACAAAAAGTCAGACATGATTGAACAACGACAATAACAACAAGAACCAGTATTAATTGCTAATTTATCCAATTGATACCTGTCACTTGTCTATTTCAGGAGATGATTTTCTCATTAGCATTCATGGCCAAGGCACAGAATTCAGCTTGTCAGACATCTACTTGTCATGCTAGTATTACATTTGGAATCATGGTATAATGAAAAGAGTATTGGATTTAATGTCAGGGAATGGCTTGAGTTAGACTCTTACCTCTGATACTTCCTAGGTTTATGACCCTAGCCAAGTCATGTTAGCTCTCTGAACTTCAACTTTCTCATCTTTAAATAAGGTAATAATACCTGTTGTGTATGAAATGAAATAATATATGTAACATGCTTTCAAGTCTTAAAGTATCTTAGAGCTAGTACAACTTTGAAAATGTACTAAGACTTTTGGGATGCCCTATATAAATGCCAGGTATTTATTTTACATCTGATTTTTTTCCCAAAGGAATTCAGAATGAAACAGTATATTGGTAATTAAGGAGGGACTTTTTTTTCACTGTTTTCTCTTTTAGAATGCTGAAGTAATCAGTGCCTTTGATTAAGTCTTACTAGGTGCAAAGTCCCAGGCCCATACCCTTTTGCTAACTAGGTGTAAAGCCTTCGGGCTTTGGGTTAGCATTTTGTTTGGGACTCTCACTCATTGGAAGAGTGTTGGTGTGGAGACTCTGGGTAGCCATTAAGGAGCCCCCAGGCTTTGAAAAAACCAAGATGTTGGTGCTTCTCTTTTTGTTAACTATGTATCTGATGTCTTGATCAGATAAAGCCTGTCTGTTGAATTGTGTTATTTGTTCTGCTTATATTGTCTCTGTAATTTCTGTTTATATTCTCTCTGAAGTTCAGAGTGCTGCCTTTCCCTCTTGAACTATGTGAATGATATATGTATGTTTGATTAAAGTGAGATTATTAACCCCTTAACGTTGCTTTCCTTAGAAAAGCAGATCAAAGAATCTGTGCTGGCAGCTCTTGTTGCTGGTCTTGTTGGGTCTTATACC